>NW_003852405.1:31558916-31562875 GCF_000181295.1 Otolemur garnettii
TTTGCTTTCATCATATATTTAAATGATGTCCGTTGCTCACATAAACACCTTTATACATCTTTCTTTTAATTTCTAGAGTAGGCTCCAGGTCTTTAAATCCAATTGTACTTTTTTCCATTTCTGTTCAATGTCTCTAAAGTCTTTTCCTCCCATTGTTTCCACTGTACTAAGCCGTACCCCCCAAAGTCTATCTTGGAACAATCCGGCTATCTATATCGATTTCTTGTATTTCGGTAAAAATGGCTAAAGTCACAGATCTGTACATTTTTGTCAGTATTAATTTATCGCCTCCACCTTTAACTGCTCCCTCAGTTGTGAGCTCATTCTCCCAGTAACCACAAGCACGTTGTCATACCTTCTCCACCTGTGGAGCTTTTATCTAAACACCACTGAAGGCCCCTCCTCAACAGACCAAAGAAACATTGGGCCTCTAAGCTTTAATTCATTCAGCTTTCTGTGTCCATATCTATAACATTCTTTATATTGTACATTTATCCTAATTTCCTTGTTTGTAGTCTTGCGATTAGGTTTACATTTTCCTTTTAACAGCAAATAATCTCTCTGCTTATGATTTTTGTTATCCTTAAAGTCGAGTAACATAAGTCCTTTAACACATTTATTGTTCTTTGTTATGTTGGATGCAAAATAGAGATTCCAAGGTCATTCTCCTTCTCCCAAGATTGCTTTGGTTGTTCTAGAACTTTCTGCATTTCCTTAAGAGTTCAAATTTTAATGAATTTAAAACATTTAAACTTAATACATTTAAAATAAGCCTAAATTAAGTCTAATATATATTTACAATGAATTTAACTGTTAATATCTACCAAAAAGGGTGTTGGCTTATTAATTGGGATTACACTGAATCTACAGATACATCAGGGAAGAACTAACATCTTACGAATATTGCCATATCTGTGAACATGATGTAACTCTCCACTAATTTAGCTATTTAATTTCTTTCAAAAATTTTTTGTTATTTCCCACATATAGGCCTTGTGTATCTTTTATTAAATTTATGTTTAAGTAGTTTATGCTTTTATGATCATATTGTAAATAGAATTGCTTTCTTGATTTTATTTTTCAACTATTTGATGATGGTACAAATAAATACAAATGATAATGGTGCTGTATATATATTACTCAATTACAGTTTAGACTTCTTTATAAATTTTTATTCCAAAGTAATTGTAGGCCAACTGGAAGTTGTGAAGATACTGACAGAGGCAGCCTCTGTTACCCTCATTTTGTTTCCTTCAATTCTTTTAAAAAATAATTCTTATTACATTTTTCCCTCAGTGTAAAATTTTTAGAAAGCTTATTTAAATATACTTATTAGATTTAATTAGTATCCTTAATCATATGTGCAAAATCCCTTTTTCCATGGTTCATCCTCTATTCCCTGTCCACACACGACTGCTTCCCTAAGCTCACGGTTGTAGGGATGAACTTTCACTGAGTAATTTTTAAGTGCCAGGCACTCCTTGAACAATTTTAAATGTATTAGTTTATTTACTACTTAATAAACCTTATGTATTAGATTGTCCTCTTATAAAGATGTGGAAAATGATGCAGAAGAGCTTAAGTAGCTTGTCCAAAGTCAATAGTTGTGTTTTAGACACAAGCAGAACGGCTCTACCACCTGCTCCCACTCCTGTCGGCTGGTGTTTCTCTACACAGAGTCACCACACAGAAGCCGGACTTTCCAAGCCCAGCATCATCAAAACAGAACTCTAATCTTCCTCCCCTCCTGCTGGTTCTCTGTACATTTTCTCTTCTGATGAACGCCTCTATTATCCATCCAGTAAAAGAAATGATTAAATGTCAGGCATTTTTTCTAAGAATTTAAATGTGTTAACTCATTTAGTCCTTTGTTAAACCCCATGGATTGAATTTTCTCCTTAAAGATGAAGAAAATAAGATAGAACGTATGTAACTGGTCCAAAATCACAGGGTCAGTAAGTTGTAGACTTTTTTGATCTAAGCCTCTCTTCCGTTCCTCAAGCCCAGATCTGACTACAACTACATGTAAATAAAGTACTCCATGATCTGCTCTCAGCTGGTTTCTCCAGGCTTATCTGCTCCTCTGTTCTCCTTTCCAAAGCGATGTAATTCAAACCGTTACAGTGATTGGCACGCCAAGCTGTGCCATCCTCTCTGCCCTTGTTTGGGCTATTTGTGCTGTGTAAAACAGCTTCAATAAAATGTTCTTCTTCCCACATTCTGGCTGGAAAATAAACATTTTTAGAAATTCAACGCAAAACTTCTTTTGACTCTGGAGCCTTTCTTGTTTTCCTTCTCCTTGCTCTCTAGGAGCTGGAGGTTGGAAGTTTAAGAGCCAAAAATATCAGCAGGTCTGGTTTCTCTGAGTCTTTGCTCTTTGGCTTGCAAATGGCCGGCTTCCCTTTGTGTCCTCACCCTTACTGCAGGTGTGACTTCGGGCAGGCTATTTAAGCTCTTCTGTATAGTACCATTCCTGTGTCTCTTCCTCTTCTAAGGACCTTAATGCTAATCAGACTGGATTAGGACCTACCCATGTGACCTGACTTAGCCATGAGAACATTTTAAAGTCCCTGTCTCCAAATATAGTGATATCACCAAGGTACAGGTGCTATGACTTTAACATATGAATTTGAGGTGAATAAGTTCAATCTATACAGCATCCTAGAAGAAGCTTGGATTTAGTTAGTTTTAAGTAGAAGTTAAGCAAATCCTGGGAAAGAGTGATTTTAGTTGTTTCTTTAGGAATCTAAACCATGGTTGATGTGATTTCTCAGTTCTTGTCAATAGAAATCTCATAAATATCAGCCCCAAAGGAATATCATTTGCTGATATAATAACATTGTATAGAGTTATTTTTCCCATTTATGTATGTTTATTGTCAAGATATCTAATTATCATCCTTAAGAATCTGCTGATTAATGTTAGAAACTTAAAAGTATTAATTCTATTACTTTTTCTTTCCCTTGTAGGGCTAAAAAAATATATAAAGCACACTTGGAAGAACAATTTGTTAATAACATGATTGCTTTTCAAAAATCCTGTGAAAGATCTCAAGAGATTAAAGCAAAAGTTGCAGCTGTGAAAAGTGGTTTAGCCTGTCCATTATCCAGTGAAATGAGAGAATGACCCAATGCCAGATCACATCCTACAGTCATCTTAAATGATAGCTTTTATTTTTAGTTGAAGGAATTTGAACTAATACTCTGAGACAGGAAATATTCTATGCAACAGTATGGATTTGTATGTACCTCTTGTAAAAATATAACATACGGTTTGAATGTTTCTCTTATTGGTCATAATTTAACTTAAATCAAGTTGACTTAGCACCTCCAAAAGGTATCGTTATATATCCAGATGCCCAAGGAACAATTAACACTGATTTTATTGATTGGGGACAGTGTTGCAAAGACACTGAGTGTGTTCTGTGCCATGTCCTCTCTGAGTTTAGTAATCCCTAAGCTGCCTTAGGAATTCTCTGCCTACCTTAACATAGTAATTTCTACCCCTACTGCTGACTTTTATAAGATACTGTTTACTTTGATTATTTTCATTACCTGATTAAATATATTTAATTATATTTCCTGTTTATTTTGCTAAACAATTTCTGTATTTTTTCCAAAATGAAGCTTTTGTCCTTGTAGCAGTGATTCGTAATCTTATAAAAATTGTAAAAATATAAACTATAAAAAGTTAAACATTCTTAACACCTTTCTTGAAGATTGCAAGATCTCTATATATTTACTTTTAATGTGTTTGCGTTTTTGCTTATATTTGGAGAAATATAAGAAGAAAGTGGAAGGAAAGAAGCAAGAATACACATAATCATACAATTGTGATCACGAAGATACAGAAGTCAGATATATTAGCTTTATTTCTACTTAATACACACTCTTGATAGAAAACTTTAAATATAAAGAAAGATGTCAAATGATATAAAATTCTTTGTAAAATTTACACCT
>NW_003852405.1:31563288-31565999 GCF_000181295.1 Otolemur garnettii
ATCTCATCACAATGGTTATGGTTATACAACAGTAATTAAGTTTGGGTGAGTTTTCCACCATTGTTCATCTACTGAGAACTTGGGGGTTTTGTGTAACTTGGGACTTTTCTTCCTTGTTCTGAAGCTTGTTCTTGACAACTCTAGGGAGAAGGAGGGGACCTGGGAACATGGCTGGGAAACACATTCTTGTTCTCGTCAACTCTGGAGGGAGGAGGGACTTGCCTTGTTCCCGGAGTCGACTCCTGGGGGAGGAGGAAAATGGGCTGAAGAGGGTGGGGGACAGGAGTGGGGGGGAACAGGTGAGGGCAGGGGAAAGAGGGCTGGGTTACAACATCCCAGCTGCTCCCATCACTGCCTGAGCTCTGCCTCCTGCCAGCTAAGTGGCCACATTAGATTCTTATAGGAGAGCAGGCCCTCCTGTAAGCGGCACATCCAAGGATGTGGGTCACCTGCTGCTTATGAGACACCAATGCCTGACAAGCTGAGGTGGAGATGTCAAGCTCCTGAGTCGTCCCCAAACCATCCCCTACCCCCACCCCTGGTCCATGATAAAACCGGTTTTCTTGAAACTGGTCCCTGGTGCCAGAAAGGTTGGGAGCCTCTGTTTTACTGTATCTGGAAAGATAAATGTCTTGCTGCAATTAGTTCATCACTCACTGAATACAGCGTGACTGATGCCCTGCAAAATGTCTCTGTAAGGCTCACTAGCTATGTATGTAAGCTTTTCACACTGTGGCTTTAAAAATTCTCTAATTTCTCAGTCTATGGTAAAGTTCCAAAAATTAAATATTTTACAACAGTGATTATTCTAAGCTTGACTGTTAACAAATGCTGGTCGGATTTTTCGAATTTTCTATAAAATAATAGCTGCCTATTTATGTCCATGGCACCAGCTCTCACTTTTCTGTTCATTAGCAGATAATTAATGAGAAAGTCATATTGATATTTCTAATTATTCTGCAAAAAGAACAAAGAGAGAGATTATGTGGTGGAAAAGCATGACAGACTTAGGTTTCCCATGGCAAGTTAGCAAACCTCTCTGTTACCCTGGTTTTCTGTTCTATGTATAGAAATAATATATGTACTTTGGAGAGTTACTTTCCACAAAGCACATATCTAATAAATGTAAGCACACAGTGGAAGAGGACGTCTTCTCTGTGTGGTTAGGAAAGCGTGTGTGAACTGTGTGAGAAGATTGAAAGGCACGGTCAAGGCCTAGTGAACCCCTTCATGTTATATGTACATTGTGTACATTTGGATATGAGTCCTTCTCGAGGCCAGCACATTTATTGAATGCTTTTTGCCTTTCCTTTTAGCTCCCAGCTCATGCTGTGAATCTTTTATAGCTTTTGATACACAGTAGCTAACCAATAATTTCCTTGACTGTTTCTACTGTACTCTGAGCTTGAAGACAAAGAATATTTTACTCATATCTATGTCTCTAATCCTTTTTACAAAGGCAGATGTGTTATGCATAATAGTTTTTTTGTTGTTGTTGTTTATAGCCCCCCTTCCTATTTTTCTATTTTTTTATAGAGACAGAGTTTTGCTCTTGCTGAGACTGGTCTCGAATTCCTGAGCTCAAGCCAGCCACGCACCTTGGCCTCCCGGAGTTCTAGGATTACAGAGGTGAGCCACTGCACCCAG
This sequence comes from Otolemur garnettii, assembly GCF_000181295.1. Lineage (NCBI taxonomy): Eukaryota > Metazoa > Chordata > Mammalia > Primates > Galagidae > Otolemur > Otolemur garnettii. Next base: position 31,564,936 of record NW_003852405.1, read on the forward strand.
CCCAACCTGAAATACTTATAAAATCACACCTAAAATAGAATTAATTTTTATTTTCTTACTATTCTCCACTCCCCAACATTTTGCTTCTCCTTCTTTTTTCCCCAACACTCATGAGTTCCAAACCATCTACATGTTTTCCCATAATAGAAGCTTGGAAGATACTTCTGACTCTTTCTTTGACCTCACCACATTTTATTAAATAGCATGTACTATATATTCTAGCTGCAGATCTCTATCATAGAGACTGGCTAGATTTTCAACAAATCCTTTTTTTTTCTCTCTCTATGACACAGCTATTCTATATTCACTAGCTTCCTTTGCAGTTATTTGAGGCATAGGATTTTGTTCTGACCAAGGGCATCCTGGGAAAAGTGATAGGCAGCTCTTCCAGTTATGGCTTGTACTAATCTCCAGGACTTTTTCTCTGCTTTGACCACTTTGGAATATCTAGTCACAGAAGACTGAACCACTAATTGGAAAGAAGATGGCCCCCTAAATCACTGCTTAGAGTAGAAGCAAGAATGCCTATTTTATACTTTATATGCGCTAAAAGAAAATTCTTAAGGGTTTTCCAACCCCACCAGTTACATTAGGCCAGCAGATAACAGTTAATCTATAGAGACCTCACTACTTAAAGGAAGGGTGCCATCATCATAAAATCTAACATATGTGGTATTGGCCTTCCAGGTAAGGAAACAGCTACTGAAAATAGAAATAAATAGACCCAGATATACTGGAAGTGTAGCTCAAGGTTTGGCAAGAACCAGATCATAAATATTTCAGGCTTTGGAAACCACAAGATCTTTGGGACAGCTACTCAACTCTGCTTTTGTAGCAGCCAAAAGGAAAAAGTAAACAAACAAGTATGAATATGTTGCCACAAAACTTTATTTATTTATTTATTTTGAGACAGAGTCTCACCATGTCACACTTGGTAGAATGCCATTGCGTCGCAGTTCACAGCAACCTCTAACTCTAGGCCTTAAGTGGTTCTCTTGCTTCAGCCTCCCAAGTAGCTGAGACTAAAGGCACTCACCACGACACCCGGCTAATTTTTCTGTTGC
>NW_003852405.1:31566432-31567663 GCF_000181295.1 Otolemur garnettii
CAACCAGATTTAGCCCATGGGTCATAGTTTTCTGAACTTTGGCTTGGATCATTGGCCTTGCAATTTTTCAGATCTTAAACACAAAAGAGTGCTAGGTCATCCCTTCCAAATGAATATAAGTCATAAAAATAACAAGTTTCTCAAATAATTACTATAACCTTTTTGTACTTTTAACCATACAGCAACTCTACAGTATTGTTGCAAATTAAACTTGTGTACACACACTAATAGTACTGAAGTATTTCTAAATGAAACATCCTGAAAACAACATATAAATACCGTAACAAAAATGGCTTAAAAGGTAAAGTGCCATTCCAAAGCCCAATGTAACAGGAAGAAATAACAGCAGTTCCACTAAGAAAGGAAATAATTGAAAAAAAAAAAAGCTTAGAGCTGGAGAGATGATATACTGTGACCCTTTTTATTTGAAGAGTGAGGTAGTGAAACAAACAAACAAAAAAAGCTTCCCTTTCTTTTCGTTCTAGAGTGTCCTTAAAACAAACAATGGCCATGGCAGTCTTCAGGTGGCATCCAGAGATGACAGCAGGGCCATCTCATCTTAGAGGAGAACTAAAATAAGTTAATTATAACTTTCTTTCTTTGAACCAAGAGTATATCTGGAGTTTGTGTTCAATGATCAATTTACTAGTACAAATTGTGTGATAATAAAGAGCAATGATTGAAAGGCTTTGGATTCAGAAAGACCTGGGTTTGACTCCTTTGCCATTTTATTAATTATGTAGCATTGAGAAAGTTATGGGAGCTTTGTATAAATTTCAGTTTTTTCATTTGTAAATGAAAGAATACACATAAAGCATTTAGGACATTATGATGTCACAGGCACACAGTTCATGCCAGGGGTACTTACGTTCAAAGCCCATAGAGATATCATGAACTTTCGAGAAATGATGTTTTTCTCAAACTTCATCTGGTATCTGGTGTCTTTTTGATTCCTTCATCCTGTTTATTGTCAGCAGGAGTGAGCTGGAATTGCAGAAGATAATAAGACCTGCCTATTTGGCAGGGTACGGACAACAGCTAGAGGAAGGGACCATCGTGCCACTGTGCAGTCCTTCAGGCGATCTCACAAGGACAAACCTAGAGTCTCTAAAAGTGTTCCCAGGTAAAAGTTTTCAGTCTATTACCTTACTATGTGGTATTTACCATCAGATCTCAGTGTTCATAATTTTTCCACAGAATGGATGACTCTAGGCCCCCAAATCCAATCCAG
>NW_003852405.1:31568729-31597158 GCF_000181295.1 Otolemur garnettii
TACATATTTAATGTGTACAACTCAGTGGCTTTAGGGTGGGTATAGACCTGTGGAGCCATCCCCACCATCGAGGCTGTAGACATGTCCATCACCACCCAAAATTCTTTCTTCCTCCTGATATTATTTTTGTCATCTGTGGTAAGAACACTTAGCAGAAGATCTACTCTCTTATAAAAGTTTGAATTGACCACAGAGTATATAAACTGTAAAATAAGTTTTATAAATACGTTCAATAAATTTAGATAAAAATATGACAGATTTTTAAAAAATGGAGAACTTCAGTAGGGATACAAAATCTCTAAAAAAGAACCAAAGCAATAGTCTAGAAGTGAAAATGTTACATCATAAATTAAGAATTTGTTCAACAGGCTTAACAGCAGACTGAACAGAGAATGAGAAAGAATTAGGAAGCTTGAGGACAGTCAAGAGAAATCAGAAATCACCTACACTAGATCACACAGGGATATACCTGAGATCCTCTCATCTAGGTATAATTCAAGGTGACAGAATATTGAGAAATGGAGCGTTTATAACAAATGCATGTTATACATTTGACTACTGAGCACCACGCAGTTTTAAATGTTATCAGCATTAGGAATTCGCCTCCTACATTGCCCTGAACATCAGTATTTTCACATTGCTTATGTCTAAAATCAACACCTGGTGGTTTTCTTCAGCTAAATTTAAAAAGCAATATGTGTATTTTTGGTTAATTTGTTTTCCTACTCCTACTCTGTTGGCCAGCACCTTTAAAAAGATCTCTTAGAATTCTGTTCCACTCTATAATAGAATAACTCTTGCCTTAGACATAAATTCTAGACTTAAGCCGAATGATTTTTTTTTTTAATTTCACCTACCCACACAAACACAGATCGCATGTATACAGGCACATATATAATAAAAAGGGTCCAAAGGACAATTTCTGATAACTCCCTCAGATTTCCCTTCAGAATGCTCTATTTCTTGATTTTATTTACCTTCTATGGGTTGAGTATCCCTTACGTGAAATGCTTGGCACCAGAATTGTCAGATTTTTGATTTTTTTAATATATGCACATAAATAATGAGATATCTTGGGAATGCAAACCAAATCTAAACACAAAATTCATTCATGTTTCCTATGCACATAGTCTTAAGGTAATTTTATATAGTATTTTTAATAATTTTACGCATGAAATAAAGTTTTGACTGTGTTTTGACTACAACCCATCACATGAGATCAAGTATGGAATTTTCCACTGTCACATCATGTCAGCACTCAAAAGTTTCAAATTTTGGAACACTTTGAATTTCAGGTTTTGGATTAGGGATGTCTAACCTCCACTGATATTCGGTGTTACCTGTGTTCCCTTCAAAGTAGAAAACTCAAGGTGCTGGAAAACGCCATGATTACTTGCCTTCCTCTTAACTCTAGTTATTTCTCCTCCTGGCTGGGGAAATATGCACAGAAGTCTAACTGTTCCCTAGAATATCTCCATATATGATGATCCCGTATCTGGAGCTATAACACTTACAAGCAAGAACTCATGTTTCTCAGGAATGAATATTTACAGTAAAGCCATTTGTCCTAGTGAATTGCTGTTGGAAGGCCACCCATTGAATGTGTGGTAGAGGAGGGAAGGCATACATTTCAGCTATGTGTGACTATGGCCTCACCAATACATAGAGAAATAAAGATCATAACCTTTACTCATATTGCCTCTGTTGTCTTATAAATATGTCTGCATAGTTTTTCTTTCTTATATAGTTTTTCTTTCTTTCCATTTTCCCTTTTTCTTACATGTACGATAGCAATGTGATATATTAATAGGACTAAAGCTTAATGGACATCGTACAATGATCCTGGACTCCAAGTGGGCTATAGTAAGTTATGGGACTTTGAGTTATTCCCCTTAAATAAGTGTATGTTTATTTGTTGTATAAAACAGACCTATATTAGGATTGAGCCACCTTCTGAGAGTAGAGAGACATGTCAGAAGAAAAACATAGGTTCGACTTGTCAAATCTATCAAGTATAGAACACAAATGTCTTAACACTGTGATTAAGTAAACAAGGTGAAAGGTATATTAATTAGTAGGATGTAAACACTCCAATTTGTACAAATAGTCAACACACTGAATCCTACAAAGGCATAAATGTATTCATGATATTTGTATATATGACTTAATAAAAAAAGAAAGAAAGAAAAAAAAAAGAAAAGAAAAACAGAGGTTCTTTGCTTTTATCTTTAAATCATGTGAATGTCCTGTCTGGGGGAAATATCCTTTGGCTAAGTCATATTTTGAGGTGTGGATCATGTCCTAACACAAGTTTAAAGGGATCAAATAATTTCTACCCCAAATTCTGACACATAGTTAGCCATTCAATCAATGTTCATGCCAGCACTTTCATTTCTAAAAGAGTAATACTAAGACCAAAGACAATTATGATGTTGTTAATAGTGGTGTTGAGTCCTGTAGGGAAAGCAGAAAATTTCCAATGACAGAAAGACAAAAGAAGGCCACGTCCACAGCGCTCTCCAGCCTGGGTCCTGCTCTGCAGCCTCCTCTGTGCGAGCCTTTTCAGGAACTTGCCTTCAGGCATCTTCATTCAGATTCCCAAGTCCTGACTATCCTTCCAGTGAGTTCTCACCATTAATAAGCTCAGTTGCACACAAGAATAAGAATAACATATTTAGTTCATCTCAGTAGACAATAATTTTCAAAGGTAAGTAATTTTTCTAAAGTTCACACAGTAGACTTTTTATTTCATTCTCTGTCAAATTGATACAATAACAGTTATCATAAATTTTTTAAATGATAGTGAATGTAATACACCCAGAATAGTGGCTGGGCCATAGTAAGTGTTAGGTAAATGTTTGCTATTGTTATTAATCATCTTGGGGGAATTTTCAGCTTAGGGAGAAGGCCCATTAAATGAAAGTCAGCCATGGATGTTGAGTGTATAGTGCTACAGCGCTCTTCTTACCCTAGCTTTCTTTAATTGTCTCAGTTAGATATAAAATCTTTATAGTCAGGAAGTGTATATTATCATATTTCTGTTCACAGCTTTCTCTGGAAGTGTCCAATTATTCTGAGGTCTTCCTTGCCTGTGATTTAGTGAGTAGCAAGATACTCACTAAATTCTTACAGTCTACATCCAAAAAGAATAGAGAAGCTCTCTATATGTTTATCTTAATTTTTATTATAAATGTGTATATTGACATGATTGAATAATTCTTCCCTCTTTGCTGTAGTTTTATGTCGGATTTTTCACCTTTATTGATTTCTTCTCTGGTAACAATACACTTTCTTAGGCCATTCCAATCTTATATAAATATATAAACATTCTGAACTATGTTTTACATCAATCCTATGAAATCAGACTTTCATTCCCCACCCTTGTGACACTGTAGTGAAAATATCTTCAACAAATAGCTTCCTATTTTCTAGTCAAATCAATATCTTCCCACCTATAGAATTTGGATACTATCTATTTTTACCTCTTTGACACATAATTTTGCCTCTTAGCTTCTGTGACACGTGGCACTCATCCTCACCTTTCATGGTGCTGTCATCTTTGAAAACTAAAGGTTTTTGTCTTCTCAAAATTTAAACATTGAAACTTAATCTCCCAGGTGATCATATCTCAAGGTGGGCCTTTAGGAGGTGATTAGGACATGTGCGCAAAGCCCTCACCAATGGGATTAATGCCCTTATCAAAAGGGCCTCAGAACCCTCACCCTTCCTGTCATGTGAGACTGTAAGGAGAAGATGCCGTCTGTGAACCAAGAAGCAGGCCCTCACCAGGCAAGGGATCTCCCAGTCAGAGCCTTGATCATGGACTTTCTAGCCTGCAGAACTGGGAGAAATGAATTTGTGTTCATACATCACCAAATCTGCAGTATTTTGTTATAGTATCCTGAACAGACGACTACGTCATCCTCAGTCTGTGTGTCCCCCAGTTCATAGTAGCGTCATCCTCAATCTGTGTGTCCCACCCCCCCATAGTAGTTAGGTCCATTGTTTTTGACTTCGCCTGTATTCTGAACGGGTCCTTAATAACATCTATCCTTGGCTCCAGATATATTTCTAATTATTCCCTGCACACATTCCCTTGGCTGTTCCACATAGCAATTGAACTTCCCCATCATGCAACTAAAACCTAAACCTTTCCTTTTGGATCGGATCCTGTGGCTCATCCCTGACATCCCTCATGTCTCAACACTGCCTGTAATCACATCCTGCCCATCCTCTTACCTCACTGCCCTTAAAACTCTCCTTCTCTGAGTCTCCAATGAGAATGTCTGATTTACTGCCTGCGATTTTAATCCTTAAATCTATCCTGAACCTGCGTATCCTAAAATGCAAATCCACACTTTGGTTGTATCCTCACTGGGATAGAATAAAGTCAAAACCTTTTTCACTTAGCAGGAAAAAAAAAAAGTTTTAACAGTCTTGCCAGTTCCTACCTTTTCAGTTCTTCTTGTCATTAGAATTTTTAAGCATCATATTCCAGCCATTAAACTATTCAGTTCTCTTATTCCACTACCTGGAGTGCTCTCATCCTATGTCTGATTAGACAGCTTCTGATTGATCTAGAATCAAGGGCACACTCTGTTTTTTATCACAGCATTTCTGGGCATGCCTCTGTTACATTGTTTGTTACAAGGCATTACAGCAAATTGATTACATTCTGTTCTACCCCTTTGACTATAGATTCTCTGTTAAATTTTTAATTTTTTTAAACCTCCCTGCTTAATAAGTCAAGAAAGAAGGTTATTTTTAATTTCCTGTGTATACTGTTTATCCCTTAGGATTGTTTCAAGAAGAAATGATAACTTTTAAAAATATTTAATTGCTTTCATTAAAATGTTCTGTCCTGTGTAGAGGCAACCGATTGACGAATATATTTTCTAGACAGGTAAAATTGGGATGTGAGCATTCAGTGCCATGAAAATTTCAAGAGAAAAACTCCCCTCTGTTGTCTTCTTTGAATTAACTAGCTCAACTATTCTGCTGAGGAATCAACTTTTAGGTTAAAAGCTCCATTTATAGTAATTTCAAAAACCTCCTACTCTTCCTTCTTTCCCACATTTACAGGGTGGAAAAAAAAAAAAAACAAACTTGAAAGCTGGCTTTTTAAAAAGAATTTTACTTCTAAAAATGTGGTTCTTTAGATAAAGAATAAGAATGATTATGAGAGTTAAATAAAGAATGGAGCACTTTATCATCACTTTGGAAGGAGTCTGTAACACGCTACCTGCATGTGTAATTGTTCACGGTGCTTCTCCTGCCTCTCCACTCCCCTCCTGCCGCCGTCCTCATAGCCAGAATACAGAGTGCAGTCAGGATCCCCATGAAAATGCCAGCCCTTTGCATGCCACAACTCTCATGTTTTATAAAGTCAAGTACTTTGAAGACGAAGGTTACGTGGTAATCCTATAGATAATTGTTTTTTCTTCCATTCGAGGGGCCAGGGAATTCCAGGTCCAAAAAACAGTGAGCATGGAATTTGTTTATCTAGTGTACTTGACAGTATAATATGTGGCTTTTGCGATGCCCTGGACCTTGTGAGGATGGCTGACCTGCAGCAGAAATCTTTAAGACACTGACCGTGTTCACCCTGTATGTGGTAAAGGTCTTGTCAAGAGTCTTATTATTATATAAAAATAACTTAGCATAAAATAAGCTCTGTGTGTGCTTATAAGTCTGTGGGTGTGTGCTTGTGTTTCCACGTACACGTAAATATGCAGGTGCCTATCCAGGTGTGCACAAATAGAGCTTCTAAAAGTGACTGAAGCTAACGAAAGCAGTGAGTTAAACGTTCAGACAAAGGAAACATCGCGTGAGTCTAACAACCTAAAGCAGAAAACTATGCATGACCATTGTTCAGACCACAAGGAGAGATGGGATTTTCATATTTTACTTTTAGAGAATGAAATAAATGGTGGGTAAAAACAGAACAATAAGGCCTAGTGCCAGGTGAGATGTAATAATGTAAAAAGCCAGTTACAGTTGGATCCACATTTTTGTGGGAGCTGAAGGTTATTCAACTTGAAGGCATCTTCTTCTGAAAACATTGTATGAAATGATAACTATGAAGTTAGGTAGAGGACCTTGGAAGGGCACCTAAAATGAGGGGTGCTGAAGCTTAAGCCTCATTATCTTCACTGTAAATCTGCTTGTACAGCCGGGATACCTGGGGACCTCTTGAAGGGAAGGAGAGAAAGCAGAGAATAATCGATTGTCAGAGCTGTCGAAGCTTCCTTTTTTCTTCTCCTAAATGGAGACAGCCACCAGCCAGGAAAAGAGCTAACAGGTTACTTATAGAGTATGCAATATTTCTGAATTGATATGTCAGTCTTAGAAGTCTAGAAATGTTTGAACTGATATAGTACTGTATAACCCCCACAGCTCATGACAATCCTGTGTGTCACGATAACTCCATCATGCTTAACAGCCTGACAGAGTCAGGCTAAGGAGACAGACCCTCCGATGTAAGTGACGTAACCCAACTTGGTCATTTCACATTGGTATTCCATGTCCAGTGTGACTGAGAAAGGGACCACAGCATTACAGCCTCAGAGTCCATCTGCCTCTACACACAGCCCGTAATAGTGCTGTGAGGAAAGCAGAGAGCTGAGCCTTTCAAGGCCTGGGCTTCCAAATGACATAAGTCAAGTTTGCTCGGGGCCCTTTGCATGGAACTTTTCACTGGCTTCACCTAACACAGCGGAAATGCTGGGCAGCAGAGAAGAGGTTTTGAGGTGCATGCACAGTAAAACGCAGCTGTTGTAGAGAGAATATCTGAGCATTATCTTTGGCCAGTCATCACAAGGGGACTTCATTCCAGATATTGTGTGTTTCTGTGTGCGTGTGTGTGTTCATATTATATGGTTGTAATGTATATACTATATATTATATGGATTATATGGATATAATACACTATATATTATATTAGGTACACTAAATATACTATACTATATATTAAACATACAGACACATGTAAAAAATATATATTTTTTTCTTTTGGCCAGGGCTGGGTTTGAACTCACCACCTCCAGTACATGGGGCCGGTGCCCTACTCCTTTGAGCCACAGGCACCGCCCAAGACATGTATATTTTATCCACACACACCACACACAGCAGGTTGTTAGAAACATCAGTTTTTGACAGGGTGACTGTCTGGGCAGAGTTCCTGTGTTTCCCCCGTATCTGTGAGCATCTTCTCTGAGTACTCTTGTTTCCTCTCCCGTCTCACAGATATGCATGTTGGACTCACTGATCCATCTTCATGGTCCCAGTGTGAGCAGGTGTGGGTGTGTGTTAAATGAGCCTGCAATAGAATGGTGGCCTATCCAGGGCTGTCTCCCACTTGTGCCCTGAGCTTTTCCATTCTTGTGATAACTCAGAGGAGTGTGCTTCAATGCCATCCAGGTAAATAGTATTCTGTAGTATACATAGACCACAGTTTATTAATCTACTCATGGGTTAATGGGCACTTGGTTGCTTCCATGTCTTGGCAATTGTAAATTGAGCTGCAGCAAACATTCTAGTGCAAATGTCCTTGTGATAAAATGATTTTTCTTCTTGTTGGTAGATACCTAGTAATGGGATGATGGGATTAAATGGAATGTCTACTTTTAGCCCTTTGAGAACTCTCTATACTTCTTCCCATAGAGGCTACATTAGTTTGCAATCCCACCAGCCATGTAAAAGTGTTCCCGTCTCTTCACATCCTTGCCAGCATTTGCAGCTTTGGGATTGACGTGAGCCATTCTCCCTGGGGTAAGGTGATATCTCAGAGTGGTTTTGATTTCCATTTATCTGATGATTGGGGAAGATGAGCATTTTTTTCATGTGTTTGTTGGCCTTTCATCTGTCTTTCTCAGAGATGTTTCTATTCATGTCTCTTGCCCACTTATAAATGGGATTGTTTGTTCTTTTCTTGTTGATTAACTTGAGTTCTCTGTGGACTCTAGTTATCAGCCCTTTGTTGGAATCATAACATGCAAAACTCTTCTCCCATTCTTCAGATTGTCGTTTGCTTTAGTCATTGAACCTTTGGCTGCACAGAAGTGTTCTAGCTTGATCGGCTCTCATTCATTTAGTTTCAGTGTTGCTGCGGTTGGTACAGGGGTCGGTCTTCTTCATAAATTATTTTCCCAGGCTGATAACATCAAGAGTTTCCCCCACACTTTCTTCTAGGATTTGTATTGTTTTGTGTCTTAAATGTAAATCTTTTAGCAGCCCCGTGAGGGGCACTGCCCCTTTTATCTTTGCTCTCTCATTGGCTAAGGTCTTGCCCTGTCCTCAAATGCTGCCTATGGCTTTTCCTGCCTTCTTTTTCACTACTGCTTTCCAAAGAATTGCAAGATCCAGTAGAGTTTACCTGATTTTGCCTTTCCATTCCCCCTATGAATGGAAGGCAGCACCTTTATTCTCAAGTACTGGCTTTTCTGTGGAAAGATTGGCTTGTACCCTTATTTCATGGTGTCTAAGCTCATTGCTAAATAAGAGCCTTGGGGACCCATTTCCACTAATGGACTCCATACTCCTCAGTGGAGTTAATTTCACCCTTGTGGTCAGAAAGAGTTAATGTCCTTTGCTACCAGGGTGTTAATACAGACACAGGGGACAAGATGATATCCTGTGATTTTGCAAAACGGATATCTTAAAACTCATTCACATTTATCTCTCAGAAGTTTTCTCTTAGTTCTATTCTTTTCATTTTCTTTCTTTTTCCTTTAATTTTTTTCTTTCTTTTGTTGTTATTTTTTTCTTTTCGGCTCTAGAAATTTTAAAATTATACAATATGCAACCATCACTCTTTGGAAAGGGCATTTCAACAGATTTGATTTTCTTATGTATTTTTTGCCTTTTGAACAACTTGATGAGTTGCTTCATTAATCTCCTGGTCTCCCCATCCCTCCTCCATCTGCCATCATGAACAGATGGAGGCAGAATTGCTCAGATATAAAGGGACAGACTCTAACTACAAATATATCACAAAGATAGTAAACAAAGATACTTTGTGATTATTGGACAGTAAAAATTGCATAAATCCCATCATCATTTCACGTAGCTGTTATTAAAATGGGCTTTTACAATTTAATGTGATGCATAAACCTTAATCAAGTGATTGATAGTGGTTCATATGTATGTTCGGTCAACATATGTCAATTGAATACCCACTATGTGCCATGAAAATAGCTTGTGGAAAAACGAGGGTAAGATAAGACCTATTCCTTGTTCTCAAAAAAATATATATATACAGAGTGTTTCTAAGATACCTAGTGTTTACAATACATATTGAAAGTTCTTAGGGCAGAAGATTTTCATAAACACAATATTCTGCTATCCTTTCACTTTCCACACATAAAATCTCTAGGAAGCCCTCTCAGGTAAACATGATCCAACTAGAGTCAGGGCCAAGCTATGGGATCAATCAATCAATCAGTCAGTGTGTTTGCTACAAATGTGTTACTGAGCACCCACTGTAGGCAATGCACTGTGCGTGGCCTGTGATAAACATGAAGGATTGTGAGTCAATATACCTTCTTCTCTCAAGGAATTAGAAAAGAAAAAATAACTTAGATTTAAAAATACGTCAAACAGCAATGGCAGTGGAAGAGATGTAGCACTCCCTGATTACCTGGCACAGAGATGTCTCCTTTGAAAGTTTAGTAGGCACCTGGGGCTCTAACCCAGATGCCCTTCACATGCTCCTCCACCTCCCTGGCTGCTCTGTCACAGGGATGGGCCACCATCCCATCCAGACGCCACAGCATCATTCTAACCCCATCGTTCCACTGTCCCCCATACTCTCTGTCCATTTAAAGTGGGTGAAATCCATTTCTTACTCTTTCTTATCATTAATTCAGACCGTCATCATCTTTCACTGGGTTGTGCTGTGGCACAACCTCTCAGCTCCTCATTTCCAGCTTTTCTGGTTCCACCCTGTAAGTACATCCTTCTTTCTAAAGGAGGAATCTGTTCCGGCCACTCCACAGCAAAAAGCCAAACCTTCAGTGCCACCCCTTTGCCTTCAGATTCCGATGCAAGCAACTTGGCATGGGATGGAAAATCCTTCAGGATTTGGGTCCCTCTGCCTTCAGCCTCATCTTCACTGGGAGTTTGCTCCTCTGAGATCACACGCAGGCCCTCTGAACATGGTGTCCCCTTTGTCTGGAGTTTCTGCCCCTCCCACCTCCTTGTCTCTGTTTATTCATCTCCATAATGAAGACACTACCTTCACACACCTCCCTTGAAGATTTCTCTCTCAGTTCATCCTTCCTGCCTCCATCTGAGCCTGGTGTCCCTCTCCTCAGGTATAGGGACTTATATGTATCTGTCATTATTTTCATCACATAATAATATATCTGCCCAGCCATGGACTTTCTTCCCACAGACCACAGCGTTTTTCAGGGTAGAGACCTGCCTTCTTCTTTCCCATTGGTAATTCACATGGTACCTGATAAATAATGGGAATGTAGTAAACATGTGTTGAAGTGAGTCAGTAAAAATCACAGGAGAGTGAAAAATGACTGTAGATCCAGAGACTGGACACAAAACCCAGTGAGATACAAATGACCCAGCACCCACAGTCAGCCACAGAAACTGCTCCTGCTTGTAAACCTCATTCCCTTTCCCTTGAGTGTCCTCCTAAAATAGATCGCACTTATGTGGATGAGGATGACAAAGGGGAGCTCTATAGATGGGGGAGTATATTAGTCTCAGCTTGGGAAAGTATTTTGGGAATGAAATCAGTTTTTTGTAAGACTTGGTGTTTAAAGAATATTAGAGGAGTTGAGGAAGAAAGGTCTGACAGGCACAGTTGTTTTTAGTTATATAACCCAACTAATAACCTGATTGAATACTTAGATTTTCTACACCAGTGTTGCCTCATGTGGAAAATGAAGAGAAACCCTGCAGGCAGGGCTCTTTGGAGGACTGAGTGGGGATCTCTCCACCATGCAGGGGGTGGCTTGCATTAGGCGTTCTATGAAGCTAACTACCATGTTATCTTTAGAGATGCTTGGGTCTCTCACTGTCCTCCTGAAATTTATTGTCCCTAATATTATTAGCAATGGAATCCTAATGGATGTTTTTCAAACAAAGATACTGAGACATTGCCCTATAATAATTAATTTCACACTTGAGCTCTTTGAAGGTTTGTAGTGTGGTTCTCTGGTGTGTCACATGTTTCCATGATGGTACGTTATATAAATTTTATCAGAATGCAGGTTCATTGAGGGCAGAAGCAAAGTGTCCATCGTACACTTTTGCGAGCCTACTGCAATCTGATTCTATGCACACAGTTGACAACTGATGAATGCTGTGAACAGCAACACCTGTATCAATTTCTCTCCTGTACCGGCTGTACTAAGTCTGCCAAGCTGGAAATGAGGAAATAAAAAAAAAATGGAGTGAGGAAAGCATTTTCTGTATCTGAAATGAATTGAACAACTATGAAAACAGCAAAAATGGATAAACAATATAAAATAAATTGTATCAATTCAAGTGTGAAAAGGAAACACTTGAATAAACATAAAAATAACCTGCATTGTTTCCTTTTAACCTTAGCTAAATGGGCAGGCTAAAAATGATCACAACCACATTTTTCAGATGCCTTGTTCCAGTTGAAATTGTAAAACTATGTGTGGAAATTTTAATTTCTAAAGATCACAGCAGTACTTTTTTCATACAGTTAAAAAATTACAATCTTATTGTTAGAAGTAAGTCTGGAATAAGTAGATAATTATCCATTTTCTGATCAGTTGTTTTCTCTCTGTTGTATACAAAGCTAGATGTTTCAGGAAGGTCACATTTGTCTTGAGTGTTTGTTATAATTGGCTAACTATCCACAGAGATATTAGTTCAGAATTCCAAGTGATTTCTGAATGAAAACGTGAAGTCATATTTAAGATGGAAAACCAACAACCCAGTGATATATAGGCTTAAGATTTTTCTTAAGTTTAATGATATGCAGAAAGTTTTCTATGAATAAAGAATTGATTTAGTTGAAAATTGTGCAAAATATGGAAAAGATAGAACTCTGGAGCTATAATAAAGTGATTAATTCTAAGATCAGGCACAATGTGCTACATGAGCCAGGGGGTAGCTTTTTATTCCTTTATTAGGTGAATAAATATGGACGTGTACCAAAGATTCAGCTATGTCCATTTCCGCTCTCTTGAGCTACAGTTGACTTACTTTAAACTTGCCACATTATCATTCAATAATGATACCTTAGGTTGGTTGCTCCTATAGATGTAATGATAGGCCCATCTATACAGAGGCTAAGGAAATAAAGAAGGCATAGAATTACTTGCCAACAAAACAGCAAAGAGGACACACAGTAAAAATATATATATATAAAAAAAAAAGTCCACTGAATGAGATGAATTAGTTTAAAAAGATCCCTAAAAAAATACTTCCTAATTTGACTTTTAATATTTAGCCACTTTAAAAATCTTGTGTGGAATAGAATAAAACAACACGTGGAGATCAGAGCTTTCACGGGCTCTGTTCCACATGGCAGGTGATGGATAGAGGGGCCCCCACAGCAGGTGAGGGTCCTGATAGCTAAGAGCAATGTAATTTGGAAAGAAAAACAAAAACACATTCCTCCTCAAAGACCTAATTTATCTCTTGATCTCTGATCATTGCAACTTGGAGTTTAATTACAAGTGAAATTTCATTAAATTTCTGAAGATGAATCTACTGGAGAATAACATAGTCGATATGAGTATGGTTCAAATCCTGGCCCAGCCCTTGCTATGTGGAGCCTCCAGCAGTTTCACTAACTGTTCTGAGCAACATTTGCAGAATGTGGGAAATAAGCTCGGTATACAGTATGTTTTATGAATGGCAGTTGGTAAATGTGGAGTGGAGTAGCTTGCCAGTTGCCTTGAGAAAAAAATGGAATATTTCTAAAATCAGTTTGTCTCACTAGACTATAGTGAAGAGAATTAAAGAAATTAGAAAATCTAGTACATGTACACCATGGAATACTATGCAGCCCTAAAGAAGGATGGAGCCTTTACCTCCTTCATGTTTATATGGACGGAATTGGAAAATGTTCTTCTTAGCAAAGTATTTCAAGAATGGAAGAAAAAGTATCCAATGTATACAGCCCTATTTTGAAACTAATTCATACATTTATAGGAATGTCATAACCTAATTATAGCCTTAGAATATGGGAAGGGGGTGGGAGAGGGGAGGTGGGGGGGTGGATGGGGGGAGGGAGGGTGATGGGCAGGGTCACCTGTATGGTTTATCTTACAAGGGTACAAGTGAATCTTTCTAAAAGCAGAGTATGAACATTTTAACTCAATAGCTAAAAAAATGACATGAAGGTTATGTTAACCAGTTTGATGAGAGTATTTCAAAATGTATATGAAAACAGCACACTGTACCCCATGATTGTGTTAATGTACACTGTTATGTTATAAGAAAAAGAAAGAAAGAAAGAAAGAAAGAAAGAAAGAAAGAAAGCCAGCCAGCCTATTGAAAGAAGTTTGGAGAGTGAAGCTGCTAATTTTAGATTTGATGCTTTGGCGATGGGTGGCAGATCTAATGTACAAACACCCTTCGACTTGCCATTTTTGGTAGAGGTGTTGATGATGAATACAATGTCATTGAAGAAATGGCTTCTTTAGTGCCACTAAAAGACACAACTAAATCAAGAGATATATACAAAGAAGTATATGTTCAAGGGCTTTTCTTTATCTGTTATCAATATATCTGGGTCATTATTGATGGTGCCCTCGTCATGGGAGGTGACAGAGAGGGGCTTGTAAAATTAATAGAAGACAAAGTAACTGCAGCCCCAAACTCATGTTTGATGATGTACATCCATAAAATTTATTCACAAAAACTTTAAAAATGGATAGCATCACGCAAATTGTCACCAAGACTGTGAATTTCATAAGGACCAAGGGATTGGATCATTGTCAATTCCAGGAATTCCTTAAAAGTATTAATGGTGATACGGTAACATCATTTACCTTTCAGAAGTAAGATGCCTAAATTGAGGCCAAATATTGAAAAAATGTTATGATGTGTGATGTGTTATCAAGTCATTTATGGTATCAAAAACCAAATTCGTGACAGAACTTTGATGATGAAAACTGGTTTACAGGCTCGGCACCTCTAGTGGTTAGGGCACTGGCCACATATACATATACCAGGGCTAGCGGTTTGAACCCAGTCCAGGCCTGCTAAACAACAATAACTACAATAAAACAATAGCCAGGCATTGTGGTGGGTGCCTGTTTTCCCAGCTACTTGGGAGGCTGAGGCAAGAGAATTGCTTAAGCCCAAGAGTTTGAGGTTTCTGTGAACAGTGACACCATAGCACTCTACTGAGGGCAACATAGTGAGACTCTGTCTCAAAGAAAAAGAAAACTTGTTTACAGATTTAGCAATTTTAGTGGATTTAAATAAGTTAAACACAAATCTTCAAGGTAAAACCAGCTTATCAATACAATGTTCCAAAGCTTAGCAGCATTTGAAATGAAATTGAAATTATGGCAAACTCAAATTAAGGCAAACAATTTTATGCATTTTGACACATTGACAAAACACAGTCTTGTGAATAGTAAAATACATGTGACCTTACTTTTCAATTTGATAGAAGAATTTAAAAGAGATTTCAAGATTTACAGGAAAATAACCAATATTTTGGAGAACTTATGACTGCATTTTCTGTGACATAAATATGTTATCTGACAATTTTGAAATCAAATGTGTGAAGGTGTGTTATCCAACTTAAAGAAAAATTTGACCACGTCTCCTGACTGGAATTTTACACGTCTAAATATGCCTCCTTTCACAATGAGCCCTCATTCATGTTACCATTTTTTAACAGCACCTACATTTGTGAGCAACTATCTTCAAGAATGAAGCATTGAAATTAGGACCAAATACCTGGTGATCTTCTTGAGAACTCACTGAGAACTGTAGCTACTTCCATCAAACGAGGTACTCATGCATTAATGTCTCCAATACAAGGTCAAATATCCCACTAGTTTTATGCTGCCTACTTTTCTTTTACTTTTTTTTTTTTTTTTTGAGACAGAGCCTCAAGCTGTTCCCCTGGGTAGAGTGCCGTGGCATTACAGCTCACAGCAACCTCCAACTCCTGGGCTCAAGTGAGTCTCCTGCCTCTGCGTCCCAAGTAGCTGGGACCACAGGCACCTGCCACAATGCCTGGCTATTTTTTGGTTGCAGCCATTGTTGTTGTTTGGCGGGCCAGGCTGGATTCAAACCCGCCACCTTAGGTGTATGTGGCTGGCGCCTTAGCCACCTGAGCCACAGGCGCCGAGCCGTTTTTACTTTTTTAATAAAAAAAGATATTAAAAACCCCCAAAGACATTCTATTGCTTGGATATGTACATTTTCTATATTAGTGATCAGAAAATTGGGACCTGCTCAATGATTCTAAGACTGTCTGGAAGGGCTGACGCATAATTAGGATTAATATGTGAACTTTTCTGTTTATCTGTGGTGGTGAAAATTATGCATGGACCTTTTTTTGTTGTTCAGCAGATTTTGGTAGTGTTTGTGTATTTAATATACGGCTGAAGACAAGTATTTCCTTCTAGTGTGTCCCAGAGAAGCCAAGGTTGGACACTCCTGCTGCACAGAACCCAAGTTACTCAGAGTCTGTCTCCCTTGCCTGTCCTTGGAAAGCTATTGAAAGGCTTGCCTTTTACTATTGTTACTTAGATTCTTTGACTGATGTCTACTTTCTATTTGATTTAAGTAACTTATCAAGAAAATGAAACAGTAGCAATTTCTTCTCCTCAGACATCCCTAACACTTCATCACGAAGTCTCTTCTGCTTCCTATTATAGTTACTGGTGAATCACTTGCCATCCTTGATCATGCAGCCACCTCTTATTATCAAAAAGTATCAAATTACACACATGCAGGAATATGTACCAAATGTGGGATAGTACCTTACATACAACAAACACTCAATAAAGTTTTATTAAATTGAATTATCCCCTGGTGATCTTTAAATTGTATCTCCCCAGAGGATACTTGCCTCTCCAACTCAGATCCTTCTTTTGTGTTTTTATAACATCCTTTATTTCCTCATAGACTTTTTATATTAACTAATTGATTAATTAGTTATAATCATTTACTTAATTTTCACCACCAGGGACACTACACCTCCCGGCACTGCACAGAAGAACCAGGCAGGACACGGATTAAAGTGCTAGCTTGCAAGAGGTGGGCTAACCAGAGGTGCAGGAGAGCCCTGAGCCCCCTCTGCAATGGCTATTTATTAAGGTGATACCCAACAGGTGTGGAGAGTTAGAATAATAACATACACAACAGATGGGGAGCATTAAAATAATGACAACAAGTCTGCACGCGTAAGGATTGCCACGTTCTCTTTCCTCACGTGTTCTTTCCCCACACCCCCCCATGAAGAAGCACCGAGCATCAATGTTTAGCACCTGCTTATGACTAGTGACCGATCTCATCTCATTCCGGAGCACTGAGTTACTTAGGGGTTTGCCCCTACGTCACAAAACGTCTCTAGGCTTGCCAGGAGACTGTCCTATTCTCAGCATTTCCTTTTAATGTGATAAGAATCAGTAGAATCAGTAACTGTCCTTGCAAGCATGGTGTCCATTCCTCTACACTTAATATCTGTTTTCCTAATAAAATCTTGAAGGCAATAACTGTACCTATCTTAATGACACTGTCCCTAACATAATTCCTGTAGGCACTCGGGAGATATTTTATAAATGGCTGACAACTATTCAGTAATGTCTGCCTCCCTTCACAGCTGCACAACCTAGATTTTCATTCCACTGTTTCATAAGACCTGTCCATTTATTCTCTCTTATCTTCCATAATGTGTTGGAGTATATTTCTCACAATGCGTTAAACATCTATGTGTGACTTACACCCCCAAAGCACAAACCTCTGGCTGCATTTTGTTCAATGAAATGAACCTCCCTCACCTCCCCGCCCGCCTCATAAAGGAGTATTTCAGGTCAATAATGTAGAGAACACGTATTCCAGAGGCCTTATTTCTGCTTCTTTTCTCCCTGGCTACTCACCTTTTGGTCATTTTCCAGTTCATTAACATGTCAACTTGAGGGGAAGTTGTTTTGTGAAATTTGTCTGAAGAGGTTTAGACAAGGGAGTGATTTGTAGATTCAGTTACCTTCGCCAGTTCCTACACTCTGCTCTCTTAGATCATCAATGTTTGAGTACGTATATGGAAGAGCATTTCCAAATAAAGCTCAGGAGACTTTCTGATGGCAAACTCAGATTGAATTAAAAATCTGGGGCAGCACCTGTGGCTCAAAGGAGTAGGACACTGGCCCCATATGCTGGAGGTGGTAGGTTCAAACCCGGCCCCGGCCAAAAACTGCACAGAAAAAAAAAAAACAAAAAACACTGGTCAATGCAGTCATAACATATATTTGCTTTATTTAATTAGATCAATATTTTTCTGGCTGCTATTGTCATATTCGTCATTTGGAAATGAAAATGTAAAAAAACTTTATATTTTGATGGATCAATATTTTACTTCTGTGGTATATATAGTGGAAATACTAGAGAATAAGTTTTCAGAATTCTATTTAAATTTAAATACAGTGTATTCATAAAATAAAATTGTGGTATAATAATTATATGATTTTAAATGAATTATTCTCCCATCTCCCACAGGGAAGAACAGCATCTTGTCCTCCTAACTCCTGAGGCGATTCGGTAAGAGAACTGTACCCCTTAGAAAGCTGCGTGTCTCCGAACTGGGATTTCTTTATTTTTGTTGTCTTCCTACATGATGCAAACATTCGGCTTGTCCCTGAGCAATCACGTTGTAATCAGTCAATAATGATCGTAAGGAGGGTCCCACTTTCCCTCTGATAGTTCATTTCTCCAACAAAGTGCTGGGCAGAGTCAGCTGAATGGAGAGCTGTCACCAGACCGATGGTCTCACTCTGAAATCAGGTCATCGGTGTCCTGGCATAAAGCTACAAGAAAGAACCGATTAGCTTATAACAATATTTTGTTTCTCTGGAGACTTCAAAATGTGTACTTCATTTGCATAAATACATGAAATTATCATATTTATACTTTATTTTACAAAAAATAATGTACTAGGTTTTGCTTTGTTTTGTTTTCTTTTTCGAAAGGTGATAGGAAGTGTTCTGGAGACTATGCAGCTTCGTAACTTTAGGTTTGTAAGGCACAGGAATAAGATTCTTTACAATATTTTTCTTTCTTAAAAGAAAAGTTTCACACTTCTCGGTCCAGAGAGTAGAGGATATTTTTGTGTAAACACAACCTGATTTACAAAAGAGCTCTATTTGGGGAATAAAACCTCACTTCTATACTTTTTTTAATATCTCAAAATACCTGTTGTGTTTCGCACATTTTTCTTCCTTGTCGTGCATTTCTGTGTTCTGAAGAAGAGTGGGAAAGAATTTCTTGTGGGAGAAAGCTTACCCTCAGGGCGGACACCTGTGTTAGTTATGTGGTTTTGTGCCCAACCTTTATTTATTTATTTATTTTTATGAAGTCATATATACATAGATCATGAACACATTTATGCCTTTGTGGGATTCAGCGTGTTGATTATTTGTACAAATCAGAGTGCTTACATCCTACTAATTAACGTAGCTTTCACCTCGTTTACTTAATCACAGTGTTAAGACATTCGTGTTCAATACTTGATAGATTTGACTTGTACCCTTGCAATATGCTTTATAGGTGAGATCCCACCATTAACCCTCCCTCTATTGAACCACCCCCCTCCCTTCCTATCCCTCTCCCCTTCCCTCCTTCATCCTGGGCTATAGTTGTGATTCGTCCCAGAATCCACAGAGAACTCAAACTGTGCCCAACCTTTTTAAGAGTGGTCACCTTATAATGAAGGGCTTTGAGACCTTAGCAACTAACCCTATTTGGATGGTAACGAATGATAGGGTTAAACTCCACCCAAATAGAGTGGACCCGCCTGAAAGAATCAACCCCTTACCCTCTCTCACCGGATGTCCCACTTAAGAAAGGTGAATGGGTCAACCCCCTACCCTACCCCACTGGATGTCCCACCTGGGAAAGGTAAAGGGACTAAGCCCCACTCCTACAACAGATGTCCAACCCTTGAAAGAGAGTGTCCTGAACCCCACCTGCCTGAACTTTAAAACCCCGTTCACCATTACCCATGAGTGGCCATTGTGTTCCAGTTTCTTGGTTGTTATGATTAAAGTTGCTGTGAGTATTTCTGTACCTGTCTTCTGTTAAACATTATTGTTGGGTATAAACATAAAATCCTACATTATAACTTTGTCTAATTTAAGTACCAATTGAGAGACATTTACCCAAAGTAATTGAATCAATTTCCACCCCAGCAATGTATGAGAGCTCAAGTTGTGCAATCACTTACACTCTAGGTATTGTAGTTTTTTTAAGTTTTGCCTTCTAGGGGTTGAGTAGTAGTGTCTCACTAAGGTTTTTAATTTGTGCTTATCTGATGGCATGACCATATGATTTATGTTTAATAAATAAGAATTCAGTAAGAATTATTTTATTCCTAAGACAAATTTTTTATCATACTGAGTTTTATCCATTTACATTTGTTATGATTATTTATATCATTTTATTTTATGTTTTGTAGACAAATGATAACACAAAGAATGCTAGAATAGCAATATTAGTAGTTGTGTACTGAAGAATTAACTTTACCCAAACAGAAGTTGGACCTTTTTCCTGGGTACTGGGAAGTGACTTCCATACTCCTGGACTTGTCCAGGGAACTGGAATGTCTCTGTTTTGGCAGGTCCCTTAGCAGACACCTGGTAGTTATGCTAATAAGGTGACTAATAGTGGGTTTAAGAAGTTTATGCTAATGAGTTGACTCAGACTGGGTTTGGTATACTGGAAAGACAAGCCTTATATTTTGATATCAGCCTGATCTCTGTGGAGGGAAGGAGCAGCTGAAAATTGAGTCACATGAGCAAAGGTTCAGTCAATCATGCTTATACGGCTAAACTCTGATTTAAACAAAAATTTAATAAAAACAAAAACAAGAAAGTCCCTTTGGACACTGGAGCTCGGTCGTGAGTTTTCCTTGGTTGGTACTACTCTGTATATTATCACACTTGGGTACATAGAAGATGATGGGAGTTTGTGTTTGGGCCACAATTTATAAAATAGTAAAATTTCTTAGGGAAATATTAATAGTTTAGTAAAACAAGTCTCCAAATATAGGAAGCAAAATCTTCTGGAACAAGAAGAAAATTTTAATTCATCATTAGAGTGGGAGACATCAATGCACATTTATTAATAGATCAGTCAGGGAAAGAAAAAATTAATAATAATATAGACAATATGTACAACGTAATTAACAAGTAACATGTTTGATTTATCTATCTACTTAGCACCTAATCACTAGAAAATGCACATTCTTAAGCAGACATGAAACATTTAAGAATAGTGTGCTAATCATAATCAGATTCTCAATAAAATTTAAAGAAGTTATTATATGCAACTTAGGAAAAATGGCGATTGTGCCATTTTTTGTGCACAATGTACACTTTTATCTGTGTTCCTTTTTTCAAGTAAGAGGCATCTGGCACACTAAGTAAAATTGCTTGAGGCAAAGACCCTGCTTTTAATACAGGTGATTGAAGGATCTGTAGGGAGACAGGGCACCAGGCACCTTTCATTTTGGCTCCGGTGACCTGTCAGCTTGATATTGGGGAATCCCCATCAGTGTATATGTGTGTGTGTGTGTGTGTGTGTTTCCATATGTGCCCGTGCTGGGGGTTTAGTATATAGGACTCCCAACTCCAAATCCTTTGTCTCTTCCCACTGACTATCCCTTGACTTCCTTAGGAGGCTGCTGTCATAACTGTCTCAGTAATTAATGTTATGGAAAGTCTCATCAATGATGCTGAACGGAAAAATGAATCCCAATATGCACAAATGTATAATATTAGCATTTAGCTCGAGGGTATTGTTCTTAATTGTCTTTCATTAACAGAGGTATAATTTGTTTCATAACTGCTTCAATTGATCTTACAGTGATTCAAAATATTTTAATTGCAGGATGAAGTCCATTTAAAGATTGAAAAATGAAAAATGATTCTGGGATCATGACAATGTTGAGAGCTTTCTCTCCCTCTCTCCTCTTTCCCTCCTTCCTTCCTCCCTTCCTTTCTTCCTTCCTCCTGCTGTCTCTCCTTTCTTTTATTTATTTCTCTCTCTCTCTTTCTTTCTTTCTTTCTTTCTTTCTTTCTTTCTTTCATTCATTCTTTCTGTTCTGATGAGTATTTGTAATCTATAGGATGCTAACAACACTTTCTACCAGTGCTTCTCAAACTTTAGGTGCAAATCTATCACCTAATGAATCCGTTTTTAACATACGGATTCTTTTTAAGTGGGCCTGGGAAGAGGGCTGAGATTTTGCATTTCTTCTTTTTTTCTTTCTTTTCTTTCTGTTTTACTGCCTTCATTTTTAAAGCATTATTCTTTTGTGGTGAGATAGTTCCCATTTGAGTTATTTGTAAGTGTGGAGTTGAGTAGCTTTAAGCACCTGCACATTGTTGTGGGTCATCACCGTCCATCACTTTTCGTTTTCCCAGACATGGAAACTCCACGTGCATCAGACAAAGATTCTGAATTTCTAACAAGCTCCCAGGCAACACTGGCACTGCTGGTCAGCAGACCAGGCTGTTTACATGAAGGCTCTGCTCTATTTCAGTAGAGTTACTGAAGTAACTGCACCATCCTCTCAACGTAATGGAATAATCATCCTTGTTCAGATAGTTAACCCTAAATCAGTTAAAAATATCTCAGCAACTAAAAAAAAATGTGTTTGAGAAAATATGAGACAAAAGTATAAGGAAACAGCCACTTAGTAAATAAATTATGTATATAGAAAATAAACACTTGTTAGTGCTGTGGTTAAGAAGGTTATCTTTTCAACAAATGTCTTCCACACTTTGCAGAAGGGAGTGTGGTTTGCTTTTAATTTGATTCTTCAGTACCTACCAGTAGATGGCAGTGCATATTCAAGCTTCCAGGAAGACTTTGGCCGACTAAGGCAGAGCAAACCCTAACCCTCAGGAAGAAGGTCTCTCCCCTCCCCACTCCAAACCCAAGACAGAGACCTGGAGCTCTCATTTGCAGAGCACTTTAATGTGATAATGGTTCTAAATATCTGCTTTGTTCAACTTAATAAATCTTAATAAATATTGTCATTTCAGCCAACCAAACACATCCTATGAGAGCAAATGAAAAAAATTAAAGTCAGGCTCTGGTAGAAATTTAGTTTACACTTGTACATTGGGTGTGTGGGTAGGGGGAGTGATTCTTTTTCCAAGTAGCTATCAAATGAGACACAAATCTGGAAGTGGGGTAAGGAATATTGAAGGATTACGGCGAGTGTGGCAAAGTGTGTTGTGATACAGGGAGGGGGATGGTGGCAATGGACCTTGGGTCTGCCGCCAGCACAGGTTAAACAAAGAGGAGCTTTCTTTTACAGTAAGGAGTGACCAAGGCTACAAAACAGTAAGTGGATGGAAGTGGGATGCAAGAGTGGCCAGGAGACTGGACCGTAAATCAGAGAGTGTCTTACCCAGACAAGCCTGCTCTCTTTGGCTCAGCCGTAAGACAAGCCTGCTCTCTTTGGCTCAGCCTGAAGGTGGTTAAGAATTCATGGACCTGGGGAAGGGGAGAACTTTAAGGAAAGTTCACTAATAAGCATTTGGTTCTCACTGGTTAGGGCAACAAGTGCTTCAGCTAACACTCAATGAGGCAAAGAATGGGAATTTGGAAGGTTTGTCTGGTCTGTCATAGGCAAACCAAGGAGAGCATCGGAGTCTTCGGTTAGACAGTGAAGGCCGTTTCATTGTCATAAAGTAGAAATAAGAGAATGAGGAGATTTCTTTAACATCTCTGTTTTCCAGGATCACAGGATTCTGGCAAAATTCTGCATCTTCATAGCTAAAAAGTTTAAATAAAGTATTGACAAGAGTTTCTGTAGTGATTCTTGCATTTATTCTATAAATACTTACTGGGAATTTTAGTGCTGAGAAGGTGTGGGCTTTGGTTATTAAAGAGTCCACACATTATAGGTATAAAATTCCCCGTCCCCCAAGGATCCTGCAGCTTGCCCAGGGCAGAGCCCTTAATCCAGGTAACTTAAAATAAATGGTTTGATTTGCCCCAAATAATCTAAGTTAATGAACCTGTGTAGAAGCTTAGTAATATTTGTTTGGTAAGTGAATTAATAGATATTCTGCATTAGACTATCAGTGCGTATTAGACGGGATAAGAACTGACTAAGAGTTAAATTTCTCAAAATGTTTCTTTGCTGCTCATGAGCGAAATCTCTGGGAGTGTCTTCTGTGAAGCCTGAATGCTGTTTTCAGGGTGGATATATGTATTTTTTGTACATTTATAGAATCTATTATTCTATCTTTCTAGAAGTACTGTGATGACTTACACCTTTACGACTTAAGAAACAAAACAAGGTTTATGGGCATAAACTGTGGGAATGAAGGCAAATTTCAAGTCCTATGTCAGCAATCAGAATTTCAGAAAGAAGCTTTCCCTCCAACTACTATTTATGCAAGGGCTGTGATTTCAGGCGAAGAACGAGGGCCTGGGAAACATTTCAATCTAAATACTTTATATATGTATATTTCTATAAACACATATATATTTGCTCTTGTTTATCTAATGCCTTCAGGGCACATGTTGTAATAGGTTCTTTTGGATTAAGATGCTTTTCTAAGTACACAGAACTAGGAAATAAAACAAAAAAGTGGCGGAGAGGGCTTTGAGTAAATAGTCAAAAGATTTTATGAAATAATTGCTCTTTTCCTGCACTCAGGCTGTGTGCTGGTACAAGGCTGAAACAAACGTGGTCTCTGTCCCTGGATGTTTATTACTGAAAGAGATTAACTGATGTGAGTCCAATGATGATGTCCTATCTAGTGTAGGGGAAGCGACAGAGGGGAGTGGGTGGGTCTTCCACACAAGGAAGTGGTTATCAAGAAAGACTTGAGGAAGTGTATGCGGGGGCTTGATGTTCTCCAGAAATTTGAGTCTCTACTTTCACAGTGTGAATTAAGCAGGAGCTGAGAGAGGAATCTCCAGCCAGGGACTGCATTTCCCAGCCTCCTTTGCATGCGAGTGAGCAATGAGGTCTCAGGAAGGGGAAGTCCTCCCTACAGAAGGTGTTGGGCTTCTCCACCCTGGTTCCTTTTTCTGACTAGAAGTAGAGGACCCTGAGGCCACAGTGAATGGTCGAGCCACTGAATGTAGAAGCCTGGGTCCCTGAATCACTACATGGAATAAAAGTCCTCCTGCTATATGGGGACATTGTTACATGTTAATGTGAAAAATAAAATTCTATTATCTTAAGCCATTGAAATTTTGGAGTGTACTTGTTCTAGCAGTTACTGCTGCCCTACCTATATAGAAGTTATTAACAAACCGAGTTATGACAAGTTGATTTACATGGATTACAGAATTTCAAATTACAAGGAATATTATACATTATTCTAGTTCAGTGGTTCTTAACCCTCCTAAAGCCGTGGCCCTTTAATACATTTCCTGTGGATCGTGACCCACAGGTTGAGAACTGTTGTTTTACTTTCTCATTTTATATAGCAAGAGATATGTCTATAGAAGACTCCAGGATAGCTAATTAGTGATGAACTTAGGTCTAGATCCTGGGCTTTCCTGCCCCAATGTCATTTTTGGGAGAGGGTTATCATGCTGCTTTTAAAGCAGTTGTAAAAATCACCCCATTAAACATTTTATTGACCTTAAGCCTATTTCTCTGTATGCAATGATCTGAGTAGATGTATAATCACCTTCTCCATGGTTGAAGACAACTATTTTCATCCAAATCTCTTGGTCTTAAGCTACGTAGTATAATTCGTTGAACAGTTTCACACTTACTTTATTTGATCTGAATTATCTTAAAACATGCCCTCCATCTACAGTACTTTTTCTAAAATGAGGTTATCTCAGAATTGCCTCATAGAAGGAATAGTGGGCTTTAAATAAAAAGTATATTCAACTTAGCAAACACTTATGATCTGCTTATTATATGTAAAACTTTGTACCAGTCTCGAAAAACTTGCTTTTTTGTAAAAAATAGTTAATAATCAAATATGACCTCCAATTCATCCTCTTTCTCACAACATAGTAGAATAGTACTTCCTGATCTTGGTGTTGGGTTGGCCCCAGGTGATTTGCTGTATTCAATGGGTTGTGCTGTAAGTGGAAACAACAGGTATTACCTCCAGGCCAGAGCAATCAATTGCTGGTAGACACCTCTGAGCATTCTTTCTTCTGTCAGAGATATAAGCAATGTTCAAGACTGTGACTGCTTCGTCAGCCTTTGTCTCTCCATGGCAATGCTAATCTCCCTTCTAACCCATAGTGCACCTGCAGCAGGAGCGATAAAGACAATCAGTGTTGTTTCAGGACATAGGAATTTTGGGATCATTACTCTGGCATAATCTATTCCATCCTGATGGAAAAAATGGCACTTCTGACATTATCAGTGTGATCTTGAAAAATTCATTACATTTCTTAGATGTCAAGTCTGCAATTTGAAAATTAACTGCTGCTTGGAGACTAAATTATATCATGATTGTGGAAAATGCTAGACTAGGAGTCATAAGCCTGAGTTGTTCTGTCTACCTGGCCAGTAATTTGTATAATTTTGGGAATTTATTCCTTCTCTAACTTGTTCACAAAACATTTACTTAGCACCTACTATGAATAAGTCCAAGATATAGATGAATAAAGATAGTTTTTGCCTCATGGAAGCTCAAAGGTGACATGCAGAGACACACAGAGGTAAATGAATATGGTGGAATGTGAGGAGTTACAGTCGGGGTGAGCGCAGATTCTTATGAGAAGCTTGGGGAAGACAGTGGGATGAGAGAAGGGTCACAGAGAGCACATTTCAGCTTGAACCTTTCTATTAGAGCAAATGACATTTTTAATAGGAGAAAGAATATGTGAAAAGATTTGGAAAAAATGTTTCTAAAGAGAAATTTCCCTTTTTTTCTTTCTAACCCTCATATGTCCAAATCCTGAGTAATTCTGGATAGGAGCAAGCTATGACTAGTCTGGTGTTTGGCAAGGTCTCTTAATGGTCCACTTTAAACAAATCCAATAATCTTTTAGGCATTATGAGGGACCTAGAAAAAGAAGGCAAATTCACTATTCATTAAAATATCTGGCCCTGCCTATATTGTGTCTAGGGATAGTAATGCAGGCTTTGGACATAAAGAAAAGCAAATTAGGTGAGGTAGCTTTAAACTACTAATCTCAAATGTCCACATAAAAGGGGTGTGTGTGTGTGTGTGTGTGTGTGTGTGTGTGTGCAGGGGGTGAGTGGTTTCCAACAGTTAACACCAAACTGCATAGAAAATTAGGAGGCATGTTGGTGCCTTAAGGAAGAACATACACCATGTGCCACAGCATTTCTTGAAATTTTCTGATGGGACAGCAAGGCTAAGAATAAATGCATTGGTGATTTTTGCCCCTTGGACACTAGTAACACTTACGTATAGAATCTGGGTATTTTTACATTTATTTTAATTCTTCTAGTTGTTAACACTGCAATAGAGTGTGTAATGTACCCAGGACCTTGTTGCGGTGATTCTCCTGGAGAATTAAGGGGTTGGTGCATAAAGGAAGGAATGGCCGGCCGTCCTCATCTCACCTTCACTGCACAGTAGCAGCCCCAGATGGAAGATCTAAGCATCTTCGTGGTGACCAAATATAGAGTCAGTGACGGCCAGAGTCAGAGCTGAGAGCCGTGAGAAGAGTCACTCCTCGTGTGGCAGCACCAGCCAGGGGATGACTCAGCATCAAACATACGACATGTGCACTTTCCCCCAAATATGCTAGAGAAATGCAGCATATTGCTCATGTTCTGCACTCACAGTATAAAAACTGCTGTCATCTTTAGACGAAAGTCAGTAGTGTTGAGTGGCTATAGCACAGTGTCTGGGGATGGTAAACCCAAAGGCTGGACATGAGCAGGACAGGGGCCTAAAATGTAGAGAAGGACAACGCTGAAAAAAAGCTAATCAGCTTCATGGCAGTCCCCCATGTTCATGGAAAGCTACTGAGGAATTTCAAAAAGAAATCATGATGCGATCTGTGTTGTGGAAAGCAGCCCCTAGTGAATGTGTTGGAGGTGGATCAAAAGAAGAAGTAAGTGGGAATTCAGTGCAGACCACAACAGCAGGTGCAGTACGTGGGGGGCAGAAGTTGCACAGGAATATGTGTGGAATGAAAGGATGGAGGCAATGATGAGGACCTGAACTACCTCAGTGCCTGTGGGTTAGTGAGCTGTTTATGATATGGGGGTCACTACGAAAGTTTTGAAACAGACTGTGTTATGGCCCATTATTTCACTTCCGAGGAACACAGCTGACAGGGTCCTTTCCGTTCACCCAGGGAAGCTTCAGTTTGCTCAGATCATCAGTGCAGCAGGAAGGCTTCGTTGGTTGCCGACCGTGAGGACTTTATGTGTTTCGATTTGGGGGTATCTCAGTACTTTCATAATGACCCATGTATAAAAGAAATAGCTCTCGGCCCACTGATTGGATATGGGGTAAAAAGAAGAGAACAATTTTAAAATGACTTAGATTTCTGGCTTGGCTGAATTCTGAAGGCATTAACGGAGAAAGGGAGATCACAGGGAAAATAATTTTGCCTAATTAGAGCTTCACTCAGACTAGTTGGAGCTTAATTTCTTTATTTTTTAAATGAGGAAGGCAAACTAGGAAGTCTCTAACTTGTCAACCAGCTCCACCAATTTGTGATTGGATGATTCTAAACATTTACTAAAAAAAAAAACTGTTATGAAAGAAGCTGTTGTTATTGGTAGAAATCTTGGCTTTCAACAATGCATTATTATTTGTGTAAGAAGGGCCCAGTTAGGGCTGAAAAAGGAAAGATGATTATTTTAGGCCCTTACTTGACCTTTCCTTTTTTAAAAACCAAATCTAGTGCCTTGCTCATAATTTGTTCTTAGAGATCATTACACAGCTTACACATGTGCTCAGTTAATGAACTGCAGATGTTCCTTGACTTATCATGGGTTAAGTCTTTATTAATATGTAGAGATAATTTGTATAATTATACATTTTATATTTTATTTAGTTGTTCAGGTTGGGGACCATACTAGTAGTCATACTTTTGGTTGGTTCAAAAGTACTTGTAGGTTTGGTGCCTGTGGCTCAAGTGGCTAAGGCACCAGCCACATACACCTGAGCTGGCGGGTTCGAATCCAGCCCGGGCCGCCAAATGACAACAATGGCTGCAACCAAAAAATAGCCAGGGTTGTAGTGGGCACTGTAGTCCCAGCTACTTGGGAGGCAGAGGCAGAAGACTCACTTGAGCCCAGGAGTTGGAGGCT
>NW_003852405.1:31597265-31621049 GCF_000181295.1 Otolemur garnettii
GTCAAAGTACAATGCTGAAACATGGAAGTATGAAAGAATATCCTCATGGCATGATGCGAGGTGTTTTCTCAGCCGTCATCTTTGTTCCCAGTTGCGTCGGGATATTGTACTGATCAAGTTGTCCTAAATTGTACTCTGTGAACTTATGTGTTTTCTGAGGGTTAATTTTTTTTTTAAGTAACTTACAATAGTTTAAAAATAATGCTAGTTAACACTTCAGGGAGGCACAGAGCCATAGAAGCAATTGAAGTCAAGTTGAAAGTTATCAGCCAGAACGAAAAGGCAAAGGGGCACGGCCATTGGCTGGGCTCTTTCCTTAGGGAGAGCTCATCAGGATGATGCCCACGCTGCTGCCAAGACCAAGGAGGCTGCTAGATCCGTACCATGATAAAGACTTTGAATGCCATTTAATGGAGAGGATGCAGAGAAACGTAGCTATTGGATGTAGACAAATGCTACCTGTTGTCAGACTGGACACTGTCAGTAATTTTCTACTTTATAAACACTTTTACATAAAAATAAATTATATAGTTACTCTTCATATTGATATTGTATGTGAAATGGACAGACCCTATTTATTTTTTGTAATCTATCAGAACATAACTTTTGCCTTTTTCTTTATTATGACCTATTTTATTTTGTGCTAGAATTCTAACACTTTTCAGGGACTTGTATAAATAATTATACTCATTTTCTAACTCCATATTTTTTACATTAAAAAAAAAGTAAGATAGGCTTGGTGCCTGTAGCTCAAGCAGCTAAAGCGCCAGCCACATCCATCGGAGATGGGGGGGTTGCATCCACCTGCCTAACAGCAATGACAACTATAACCAAAAAATAACCAGGCATTGTGGTGGGTGCTTGTAGTCCCAGCTACTTGGGAGGCTGAGGCTAGAGGATCATTTAAGCCCAAGAGTTTGAGGTTATTGTGAGCAGTGATGCCTCGGCATTCTACCCAGGGTGACAGCTTGAGACTCTGTCTCAAAAAACAAACAAACAAACAAACAAATAAAAAACAGAAGTCAGGTAATATAGAAGATAGAAGTCAGGTAATCTAGAATTCAGCCTCATGTGAACACCATTGAGTCTCTCACCTTTGTTATTACCGACATGAATATGCCTCCTAAAACTCCAACCATCTGTCTCCAGTCTCAGACTCTCAAAGAACTTTTGGACAATACAGGAGGAGGATAATGGACCAGAGAGCAGAGGATGCTAGAGCCGGCATGTGAGAGGGAACTTGACGTAACAGGTGTCATGATCAGTGCCAGTGTGGGAGAGCCAACGTGGTAACAGGACGCCCTGGCCCTGGATTTTGTCCTGACTCTGCAGCAGCATGAACAAGCTAAGCTTCCATAACAAAGAAAACACAAAATACCGTGACTTAAACTAGGTAGAATTCGTTTCTTCTGCTCCTTACTAGATAATAAATAAGTGCTTCACGTTGGCATGGTGGCTGTGTCATTTTTAACATATGCTTTTTTAGGTGCCTTATATTATTACTACTTTTGAGTTAGCTGAGAGGCAGAAGGAGAAGAAGCAGATGGAGAGATCTGGTGTTTAAGAACATAATCTGAAGTTGTTCACATTATTTCCATTTAACTCTTACTTGCTGAAACCTGATTATGTAGTACAGTTCCCACACACCACCTATCCCCCAGGGGCCACATTTCGTTGTGTTTCTGTGTGACGGTGCTCCCTGGCCTTGTGCAGACTGGAGGGCCTGGCCTGACAACTTCCAGTGCACAAGAGCTCCCTCCATGACTTCTGTCCTTAATGTTAGGCCACTGAGTATGTTTCATTATATAGCAAAAGGGCTATAATTAATGTCACTCATCCAGTGACTTTAGAATTGTTCTAGATTGTCTGGTTGGCCCTGACGTTACCAGAGAGTTCTTAGAGCAGGGCCCTTTCTCTTGTGGGAGCAGGAGTGAAGTCGGAGGCCTAAAGCATAGAAAGGATTTGATGCACCATTGTCATCGTGCAGCTAAAAGAATGATTTAGAAAGGAAATAGAGACCGCAGTGTTAATAGCCACCAGGAAATAAACTATGCAACGACCTGAATAAGACTGACAGCACATCCTTCCCCAGAGCCTCCAGGGAGAGCTCAGCCCGGCCATCATCATGGTTTAGGTTCTGTGAGGGCTTGAGCTGATAGTCTAATTTCCACCTGCACTTCTTATGTATAAGAAGAAAACCACGAGACATCAAATGGTTACTGTTTTATTTTTATCTATTTGGGATCATTTGTTGTGGCAGCAATAGAAAACTAATGAAGGACATTTTGAAATGTTGACTCTAGCTATGGTGCCAAATATCAAACCCAAATCCAGAAGGTTCTATCATTAAAAGGAAGCAGAAGAGAAGATGCACTGGGGCTAAGCAGCGGGGTCTTCAGCAGTCAGTGTTTACAAACTCGTGGCCTCAGGTTACTCATCTGTGGAAGTTTGATCTAACCAGGGGATCGCATAACTCCTTTTCCTGTGATCTGATATTATCTGTAAACTAAGGGTATAATGTGGGTTATAGTATGGGCTGCTTTTCTACATCACTGCTCTGCATAGAATATCTGAGCAGTCATTTCATCATCTTTTTACCACACGGAGATGCCTGCTCACCCTGGTCCACTTTATTCTTGTTCTCTCTTTGCTTCACCATGCCACAAATATGGTTAAGTGACAAGAATAATCAGTAAACATCAGTAATAGTAACTAAAACAATACGATGATACATTCCTGAGCTGCGTGAGTTGGCATAATTCCTGTAGACCTAAAGGTTCTCCATTTCCAAAGATGAAGGTAAAATTCAGAGTGATATTTTAAATATCAAGAAGTGATTCCAGGGGTGGCGCCTGTGGCTGGAGGAGTAGGGCGTCAGCCCCATAGACCAGAGGTACAAACCCAGCCCTGGCCAAAAACTGAAAAAAAAAAGTGATTATTCCAGTAAGTCTAATCTTCATGGCTGATTGGAAGCTGCTATGGCAAGGTCACTGGGAACAGCAATGGAAGAGGAAGGCACAGCCAGAGAAGGGAGCAAGAGAAGAAGCTGATTTAAGCTCTCAGCTAATTATACATTTCACAAATATAAGGTAGAAGAGGCAATGTTTCACAAGCATACAGAAGAGCCGACTTAGGTTACCAAAATAAAAATGGAATTTGGATCAAGCTTGTTTCTTCTTTTCAGTTACTTTTCTCCTCAAGCCTAGACTATAATTAAAATGCTCCTTTCTATACATGACACCAAAAAAGAAGAAAGAGGAGGAGGAGAAGGAAAGAAGGAAAGAAGGAAGAAAGGAAGGGAGGAAGGGAGAGAGGGAAAAAGGGACGGAAGAAGGGAGGAAAGAAATTAAACTAAGAGTGTCAGAGTATAAAAGAAGGTAACATACAGTAAATTTCTCATTAGATCTGATGCAAATTTATGTTTGACTCCAAGGCATAAAAGTCATTGATTATTTTCAGGACCAACCGACTAAGTCTGCTCTCAAAAGCTTCACCCAGCAGTATAATGAATCTCCAACATACGGTAACAGATGATAAAGTGATAATGTCTAAGGTTATGACCTTCCCTACTAGGGTTTGATTTTGTTTTTGTTCCATTTAAAATCTTGTAAGATCTTAATTTCCTCTGATAAAGGTTTACTTAAGGAACAAAACTCATTAAGCTCTAAAGAACTCATAAAAATTCAAGTATACCTTCCCTCTGAAGTACTAACTACATTTCAAGTAATGCAATAAAGTAAAATTAAGCTTTTTAAAATTTTTAAGTATCTTGGTAATTGACAGGTTTGGAGTCAAGTTTGTTTGTTTGATTTTTCTCCCCAAGAATCCAATGAGTCAGAAATTTCTTTATGAAAACTTGGCCCTCTATATTTTTAAGGTGAACTCATTTAGGAATTGTGAAGACCCTCAGGTTTAGGTGAGTTCAATGTTACATCATCATTATTATTATTATCATCCTTATTTTGAGACAGAGTCTCACTCTGTTGTCCAGGCTAGTGTGCTGTGGTGTCATAGCTCACATCAACGTCGAACTCTAGGGCTCAAGTGATCCTGCTGCCTCAGCCTCCCAGAGTGCTGGGATTATAGGTGTGAGCCACTGCCCCTGGCCCAAACACTCTTACGCTCTCAGTAGAAACCAACGCTATTGCACCTTGATTTTGGACTTTCAGTCTCCAAAACTGTGAGACAGTACCTTTCTGTTGCTTCAGACTCAAGTTTGTGGTAGTAATTTATTAAGAAAGCCCTGGAAAATGAAGACACAACCCAAAGCAACTGTGGATGGTAATTGGTTTGTCACCTTTCCACAGACTTTTCAATATTGTGGAAAAGCTTTACTCTTGATGTCCCAGAGGTTCCCCTCAATGTGGGACCCCCGGTGAACTTCTGCACAAGACACCCTATGGGCACGTGCCCATTGTTAGTAAGTCCCATATGAAGAGCCTGCTGTGAAATTGCTGGACTCCGCGCCCTCCATTCCTCCACTCTTCCCTCCTCCCTCCAGGTTTCCCTCATTCATTTTCACACCCACAGAAAGCATCAGCACAGGGCAGGAATCCTGTTTCCCTGGGAAGAGACAGCGCTTTTGCCCGTCTCCTCATGTGGTGTTGACAGCTCCACCGTGTCCTATAAAGAAGCTTGTGTTGAATAACTGGGAATCCAACTTACTAATATTTTCCTCTGGTCAGTAAAAATAGACATAAAAAAACAAAAATAATATGTTCTTGAGCGTAAGTGCTCAAAAGAAGACCTCAGTTGTCTCTAAGTTAATTTAAAAATATGCTACATATTTGTTTTTCTGGAATTATAAAAATTAATTCTAAAAAGTTTAAATGGAAAGAAAAAGTAAGCAAGCAAGAATACCCAGGGAAATTCTGAAAAGAAAAGCCATACTTTCAAATTACCAGAAATGTAAAGGGCTCCAAACAACATCAATGTATTATCTCACAGTTTTTGTAGGAGAGAGTTCCAGGCCTTGCAGAGCTGGGTGCTGTGCTCAGGTGTCAGAAAGTTGAAATCAACACGTTGGCTGGGCTGGGCTGTCTTGTCATCCTGAGCGTGGAGTCCTCATCCAAGATCTTTCAGGTTATTGGCAGAGTCTGGTTTTTTGCAATTGCAGGACTGAGTTCTCCATTTCTGTGCTGGCTGTGAGCTGTGGGTTGCACTCAGCAGCTAAATTTGATGATGTTCTTTATCATGTATCTCCCTCTATCTTTAAAACCAGTCGTAAGAAATCTTGTCTTGCTTTGAATCTTTTTCTTCAGAAGATGCCCAGTCTCTTCTAAGGCCTCACCTGTTTAGATCAAACTTACCCAGGATAATTTTTTTCTTAAGGTCAAATGTGCCTTATGGTGTAACCTAATCAGGGAGTGATATTCCATCATAACACTGATGAAATCTGATTAAGTCAAAGGCCAGAAATCATATAAAGGAAGGGTCACCCACAGTCACCTAGGCTTCACCCTACCCCCGAGCACAGGGTACTTACTACAGTGCAGTGCAGGATGGCAGAAATACAGCCCCACAATGGAGCACCATGGAACTATGATAAGAAGTATAAAGCCTTCTCTAAGTGCTGATGGAGAAAGACATATTATTAAATGAAGAAAAATGCAGGAGCGAAAGAACATATAGACTTCCTATCTTTGTATAAAGACTTGAAAAAAAATAAGGGTTTGAGTTTGTTTACATGTGCATTTACAAGGAGGCCAAAAAGTTCATGTGCAATTTAAATTCGCAAGACAGAAGAGATATCCAAGAGAGTGGTTAACAACTGGACATAATTAGGGGTGGGTGGGCAATGGATGGATGGAGAAAGAGGTGGGAGTCAGTGCCCTCAATGTGTGCTGTGTTTAGCATCTTAATTATTAAACAATTAAATTATATCATCCATTAAAACTAGAATTTAAGAAATACTGAATAAGGTACTTTTTTTTTTTTACACCTAATATGTGTCGTTCCCTGCTGGATAGGGGCTGAAACAACGATTAGAGTCCAGCTCCTGTTCTAAAGGAGCAGAGAGTGGGAGAACCAAATCCAACATTGACTATAATTCAAACATGAGAAATGTCATAACAGAAAAATAAGCAAATGATAAAATCCACTTTGTGGACTTAAAGGGGGAAAGTAATTCTACCAAGTGTCTGCATGACCTAGTTCTTTAGTGGATGTATCTTCCTGCCCGGCCAGGCTGCCGGCCAGAAAGGGCAGTTGGGATCATTGTCTATTGATTTGTGTAATTCAAACTTTCTCATCTGAAGAACTAGAAGGACTACATCCCTCAAATTTCATTAGACATCGTTGGATCATTGATTTCCACATATTGATTAGAAGACAATGTATAGTCCACATAATTTAAAAAAATAACTTCTTGTAAACCATTAGTCTGTGTGAAAGTCGGAACGTTGAATGAGTTTCCTTAATATTTGCTCTGATCGTTGCACGAGGAAGCAGTGTCAATAAATGTAAGCAACACATACCTGTCAGATACTCAGACGATCCAAACTCTCCTTTCCTACTTTTCTTTTCTACTTTCTCCAATATCATGACTGTAGCCTGGATTTATTTTTTGATTATTTTAAAGCCCTCGTGCATTCCTACTTTGAGCAATAGCAAAAGAAGTCGATTGCGTTATTATGCAGCTTGCTTCTGTGGTCCCCTCAAACCTTATCCAAATATCAGCTGTGCAGTGGGAGTTTCTCTGAGATAACTCCCCCACCTAGTACTCTATCCCCTTACCACCTAGTACTCTATCCTCGTACCACCTAGTACTCTATCCCCATACCATAATGTTTTCCTCATATACCCCACATGCCTCTTACACGAAGGCATTCCTGTGCTTTCCTGCTATTGTCTCCTCCACCACAAAGCACATTCCATCAACAGAGCAGAATCTTTGTTCTGTTTGCACCTGTGTCCAGCAAGACTAAAAGTTTGGCTTAACAGACATTCAAGAAAATACATAAAGAGTGAACGAATAACCAATTTATCCAAGAATAAACTATTCCACGGCCTCAAATGAGCTATGTTAATTCTCACTTTCCCTTCCCTAAGGATCTTGTAAGTATTAAAAGAACAAAAGCTGAGTGCATCCTCACTGTCTTGCCAGCAGCCGCCCCTTCCTGGAAGGCAAATCATCAGGTCACTGCTGAGCAAATACCCCAAGGGGGATAAGGTACCAGTTTTCCTTTCTTGCAGAGTGACAGATCAAAAAGCAAATATTTGGTCTTTGTCTCAGGTTTCTGGCCCAGAGCTCCTAAAACCTTTGCAATTTACTATCTTTTTAATGCAAATAAAGTGACTCTTGGGGGCTCCTAGATAACTCAAGATAGGGGGTGGTCTCCAGAAAAACCGAGCAAGTGATTGAAAGGTAG
Organism: Otolemur garnettii; assembly: GCF_000181295.1. Taxonomy (NCBI): domain Eukaryota; kingdom Metazoa; phylum Chordata; class Mammalia; order Primates; family Galagidae; genus Otolemur; species Otolemur garnettii. The sequence continues at coordinate 31,604,636 of NW_003852405.1, forward strand.
AACTCTTCAGCCTGGTGCCCTATTTCAGGGAATGGGAGAGGGGTGGAGATTGAGTTCAATCACCAATGATCAATGATTTAATTAATTGTGCCTAAGTAATGCTGCCTTTATTTATAATGAATAATAGAGTCAGGGAACTTCCAGGATCATGGAAGCATGAGTGTGCCTGGCAGCTGGTGTGTCTGGAGGGGGCATGTATGCTCTGCAGCCGTCCCCCATACCTTGCCCTATGCATCTCTTGTGTTTGGTTGTTCCTGAGTTGTATTGTTTATGATAATGATTGTAAATAAAATGCTTTCCTGATCTCTGTACATTGTTTTAGCAAATTATTGAATGAATCTGAGGAGGGAGTTGTGGGAACTCCCAAATTTGTAGTTGGCTAGGCCACATGGGTGTGTATCCTGGGCACCCCATTGATAGTTGGCATCTGAAGAGATGGCAGTTCACTGGAACTAACCCCTGAGCCTGTGAGTTCTGTGCTAATTTTGGGTAGTTAGTCAGAACTGAATGGAGTTGTTGAATTCAGCTGGAATTTGGTATGGAAGATTGGAGAATGAAAAAAAGATATTGCATCTGTTGTCAGAAAAAGTCATAGATGCAGGCAGACCCTGTCTCAGGGACTCCCCTGGGAGCACCTCTCTCCTGCTTCTAGAAACACTCCTTCCCCTGCACTGATTAGATAACTCCTGCTCGAAGAAATCCCTCAGAATCTCCCCTGGACTTGCACTTAAACATGTCAGACTGAGTGGTTGTGTTGGGAAGATGGTTGAGTAAATCCTGGGTGTACAGTTTTGATTACTTTTTTTTTGAGTGAACTTTGAGGTTTTATCTGCAATTCCAAGGCAATGGAAAAGATTCCAGTCTTCTCCCTGAAATGAGCAAATAACTGTTTAAACTTCCTTTTGTGCATATTTGATTTAGTTGACTAAAATTGTAAGGTCCTGAAAAACATTTACGCAGGAGAATGTTGAAATCCATGCTGTGACCCACCAGACTTCTGACTCCTATCTGAAGCATCAGTATTCACATTCTCTAATGATCTTCTTTGGGATTCTTGGAGTTAACATAAATTGTAACTAGCTCATAATAAAATTGTTTTAAAAACAATTACAAGATAAAATCCATTGACAGGGCAGAGATGCAACCAAAACTTGCAATTACATAATAACTCTAAGTAAATATTAAATTAAGCTCTTATCATTTTGGAAGCTAATGTAAATAGGTGAGGATCCTATGCTACTTCTGGCTTTTTTTGTCTTAATAATAAGCTACCTGTCATGCTTCACAGAATTGATAAGTACCTCAGTAGAATTCTTAGTATGATTTCTTTTATAAGAGGCACTAAAGGCCAGGATAAAAGGTTCTTTAATAGCGATTTCACAGAAGGTACAAAGAAACAATAACAAATATTATCATAAATGAGGGCTTAATATATTCCAGGAACTATACAAAGCACTTCACATATGTGATCCAACTTGATATCCCTAGAAGGCCTGGGAAGTGATGGTTATTATTCTGATGTGCGGATGAGATACTTTATTTTGTGATGGTTCAAGAAAATTACACCGTTTTCCCAAGCTCACATGTTAATGGCTCTCAGAACCAGGGATCAGGTTTAGGCCCTTTTGACTCTGATGATGTACACCAGTGTTTGCCAAGTCACCCTTGTAAATGACTCCTTGCTGGTCCATAAATAAATTTTTACTCATCAGTAATAAAATTAGAAGGTAAGAGCAATGTTTGTTTTAATTTTTCTAGAAAAAAAAATTTATTTCATTCAATTTAATTTGAAGGGCTGCCCTTTTATTCTACAACTGTGTCTTTCTACTCTTTGCTCTTTATTTTGAGGCATGAAATGCTGATGATAATAAATGCAGTTTATTTTTTAAAGGGTCTTGACTTAAAGAGAGAAAAGACAGAACCTTTTGTAAGTCTCCAATCTGGAAAAGAAAATGCTATTGGTAAAATTTAAATGTCTGGAAATTAAAACTGTGTAAACTCTGTTGTTAATGAAGATTCTTTTGTATCTTGTATTGATTCTCCAAAACTGACACTCCTTCACGGACATCTTCAGTAGGCCCAGCTCTGGTTAAATCATCTGTCTATTTGGTGCCTCCTCCAGAAGAACTGAACTTTGCTGAAAGAAGATAAAGAACCAGGAATATTTCACTTTAAATTCATGCTCACAGAATCTAAGTAGACTCCCAAAGTTGCTCACAGCCGGGACATGTTCCCGTTCCTTTCTCCAGGTGACTACTTTGTAGCTTGGGCTCTTCCCCAAACATATCACACCCTTCCTTCACTCTTGAGGAATGATTCTTCCTTATAGTTCCTGGACAGATAACAGAAGCCATCCCGCTGCGGGGATGCGCTCTCAACACCATTGCTACCAGCTTCTCTCTGGGTGCTCCATCTTCTTTCTGTCCCTTTTGTGGCAATGGATGAAGGGACCCTGCTGTAACCCAGGCCACTCCTCCCTCATGCACCCTAGATCTGGTTACCCCTAACTTGCTAAAGATTCCCAGTCTTCAAATTAACCCCTTTCTCTTCTGTTGCCAAAACCAGTATCAACTGCAGCATCACCACTGACATGCAAATAATCATTTATCTTTTAATCATTTTAATCATTCATCTTAAACTCATTCTCTTTGAGAGCACATCCCACTTCAGCTGTATCCTGTCATCTTTCTCCTTATCTCTCACAGCAAAATTTTTTGAAGGCGTTATCCATTTAAGTACCCTGTATTCCTCTACACTTTCTCTTTACCTCAACTTGCTTTTTTTATGGAGACAGAGTCTCACTTTGTCGCCCTTGGTAGAGTGCTGTAGCATCACAGCTCACAGCACCATCCAACACTTGGGCTTGAGTGATTCTCTTGCCTCAGCCACCCTAGTGGCTATTTTCTGTTTCAGCAGGCCCTGGGTGGGTGATTGGTTTCTTGATTTTTGTTCTCAGCTTCATCCTCATTGGTGTATAGGAATGCTACTGAAGTTTTTAAAAATAGGTTTTGCATCTTGAAACATCACTGAATTCATTTATCAAATCTAAGGGTTTTATGAAGGAGTCTTTAGGGTTTTCTGGGTATAAGTTCATATTGTCAGTAAACACAGAAAACACAATTTCCTAGTTCCCAAGAAGGATTCCTATATTTCTTCTGCCTCATTGCTCTGGCTAAGACTTCTACTACTATGTTGAATAGGAATGATGAAAATGGACATCCTTGTCTTGTTCAAATTCTCAGGACCAATCCTTTCAGTTTTCTCCTACTCAGGAAGATGTCTTCTATGGCCTTTATTAATTTGAATTATGTTCCTTCTGTGCCTAGCTTGTTGAGGGTTTTATCATAAAGGGGTACTGAAATATATTGGATATATTTTCTGCTTCTATTGAAATGATCATATTGTTTTTATTTTTAGTTGGTAGATCACATTTATTGATTTGCACATGTTGCACCATCCTTGCATTCCTGGAATAAAGGCCACTTAATGATAGTGAATTGTATTTTTGATATGCTGTTGGATTCAGTCTGCTAATATGCTAATGAGGATTTTTGTGTCTAGATTCATCAAGGATGTTGGTCTGTAGTTGTCTTTTCTGTTCTGTGCTTCCCTGGCTTTGTTATCAGGGTGATACTGGCTTCATGGAATAAGATAGGAAGATTCCTTCCTCCTTGAGTTTTTTTATAACAATTTCAATAGAATTAGTACCAATTTTTCTTTGTATGTTTGGTAGAATCCTTCTATTAATTGGGCTAGTCCTGAGCTTTTTCTTGGGGGGAGGGGTTATTTATTTATTTATTTTTAGACAGAGTCTTATTATGTCACCCTTGGTAGAATACTGTGGTGTCACAGCTCACAGCAACCTCAAACTCCTGGGTTCAAGGGATTCTCCTGCCTCAGCTTCCCAAGTAGCTAGGACTACAGTCACCTGCCACAACTCCTAGATATTTTTTGTTGCAGTTGTTGTTGTTGTTTAGCAGGCCTGGGCTGGGCTCGAACTTGCCACCCTCGGTGGATGTGGCTGGCACTGTAACCACTGTGCGACAGGCACCAAGCCTTGTTGGGAGAGTTTTTATTGCTGATTTAGTCTCATTACTTTGTATTGGTCTGTTCAGGATTCCATTTGCTCCTGGGTCAGTCTTGAGAGGTTGTATGTTTCAGGAATTTATCCCTTTCCTCTAGCTTTTCTAGCTTGTGAGCGTGGAATTGTTCACATTGTTCTCTGATGACCTTTTGTGGTATCACTTGTTATGTCTTTTTTCATTTATAATTTTGTTCGTTTGTATCTTTCATTTTTTGTAGCAAAAAGTAGTCTAGTCTCTATGTATTTGTATAATTTTGAGAGTTCCTCTTGGAATTTATTTCCAATTTTTTTCCACAGTGATTTGAGAGAGTATTTGCTATTATTTTAATTTTTAATGATTTATTGAGATTTGTGTTGTGTTCTAACCTATGGTCTATCATGGAGAATGCTCCATGTACTGAGGAGAAGAATATATATTCTGTGGTTGTTGGGTATCATGTTCTCTGAACATTTGTTAGGTCCATTTGGTCTAAAGTCCAATGTGTGTTCAGTATTTCTTTATTGCTTTTCTGTCTGAATGAACTTTCTATAATTGTCAGTAGGGTGTTGAACTCCCTAACTATTATTTCATGGTTGTCTGTCTCTTTTCTTAAGTATATTAAAATTTGTTCTTTGGAATTGTGTCCTCCAATGTTGGTGTATACAGGATCAGACAAATAAGTTCACAAAATCATCCTAGAAAAAGTGCTGCACACCTCATTGCTGAATATCGCCATGGTCATCTTCGAAGTGCTCAGCTTGGGAAGCTACACACCAATGTCAGTGCCTAGTCCATCCTTCAGATTAAGTTTTTAACACTTTTTCTGACGTAACCATCCAAGTTGTTATTACATGAGATTTGACTATTAAGTTCATGAACTTGCTACTGTGTGCTTACATTGCAAGCGCTGTAAAAACAACTCAGTAAGGTTTAGTAGCCTTGGTATATTAGTGTTTACACCTGTGTTTGTGTCACTGTGTGTGGTGTCTTGCTGAGTGGCGTTCATTATTATCATTGCATGTTCTGTGCACCATATGATGACAGATTATTTGATTTAGCATCTGTGAAGTTGCTATAAAGTAATAATAAAACAAGATATATCTGTAATTAAAAGTTAAAAAATACCTTTTAAAAGTTAACTTTATTACTTTCAGGTAAACTAATCTAAGTTAACTAAAATGTTGATGGAAAACCTGCTAAGATGCTGCTTTAAGAAACAGAAGACGGTAAATGACAATTATGCTATTGATTGCTTTTATGTAGAAAAATGATTCTAAGAGCTTTAAGTTTTTAAATCAAATAAACATTTTCCTGCAATCCTTTTAATACTCTTATTTAGCTTTAAAAACTTGACTTTTTAATCTTCAAAATTCACGAGGTAAATTTCACTCTAGTCTATGACTGAATAATTATACATTTTTAATGAGTGGGATTTGAAATAATGTGATTCAGGTACTGAAACCAAAAATTTCAAATTCTTGGTATATAAAAATTATTCTGTGAAAGTTTTAGCTCATTTTCCAGCATGATTTCTCTTAAAAATTCAAACCTATTAATCATGGAATAACAAAAATTGATTTTTAAAAAGCAAATATCCATTGATCTTAAAATAAGGCAAGTTTTTAAGATATGGGACATGGATGTATGTTTGGTACCAGCATGGTGTTCTTTTACTTCATAACGATTTGGTACACAATAATTCTCTTATCTCTAAAAGATTTATTAAAATCCTCTAAGAGTTTCCTCCTTCCTGGTTTTTCCCCACACATATGTACTGATGACCAAGTATGTGTCAGCCCCTGTGTTTGGTGCTACATGTATAAGATGTACTAAATAGTCCTTGAGCTTAAAGAATACATGCTTGAGATCAAACAGGACAAGTGAACAGCCAATAACCAGTGTTAGGAAAAGCACAAAATACTTACATGAAGGTGCTATTAGAGGGGTTTCCAACGTGAGGGGCAAGAAAGTCTTAGGCATCTTCCTCAAACAAATGACAACTGTTTTGAACTCTATAGAACAAATGTTTTCCAGATAAAATAGAAGAGGAAGAATTTTTTTTCTTTTTATTTCTCTCTCTCTCTCTCTCTCTCTTTTTTTTTTTATTAAATGATAACTATGTACATTAATGCAATTCTGGGGTATAGTGTTGTGTTTTCATATACAATTTGAAATATTTTCATCAATTGGTTAACATAGCCTTCATGTCATTTTCTTAGTTATTGTGTGAAGACAATCATATTCTACTCTTAGAAAGATTCACTTGTACCCTTCTAAGATAAACCATAGAAGTGATCCCTCCAATGACCTTCCCTCCACCCATTCCCCTCTCCCTTCTCCCTCTCCCCTCCACGTATATGTAGGCTGTTATTAGGTTATAGATTTCATATGAAAGGTATAAATTAATTTCACAATAGGGCTGTGTACATTGGATAATTTTTCTTCCATTTCTGTGATACTTTTCTAAGAAGAACACTTTCCAGCTCCATCCATGTGAACATGAAGGATGTAAAATCTCCATCTTTCTTCCCCAAAAATACAATCAAAAGGAAGAATGTTTTTAATAGGTTCAAGGCTCAAAGGCTTAGAAGTCAGAGCAAAGAAAAGAATGGGAAACATTTGAAAAACTTAGAGTAGCTGAACATGGCTATAGTTTAGGGTATGACGGGGGGGTTGGCAATATTTGACACTGCAGTTCTGAGCATAGCAAAATCACTACGATCTTAGGCTCTATCTCAGGGCTGGATACACCATGAGTAAATGTGGAGACAAAGGTTCCGATCCTCACTCTGTCATCTGTTGGTTGTAATTTTTTGTAGCTTACTTAGCTCATTTTCATCATCTCTCTAATGTTATTACAGTAGAGTTAAAGTTAGAGTTAAAGTAAGTTAAAGTTAGCAATCATAAAATACCTTAACCAATACCTTAGCATTTGGTTATGGCTTAAGTTCAATGTTTTGATGAAGAATAAAAAATATCTCTTTTAGCCTAAGTCTGCTGATAGGACTTTTCTGTAGTCTTGCTCAAACCACACCGATTAAGTATCACCTACAATTGTCCATCTTAGTTTCTTTAAATGGAGTGAGAACTTAGACACTTGTGAAGCAATCTGTCTGCACAATCTTTATTTATTTTAATTAATCTTTATTATGGTTCTCAGTACTTTAGAGTCAGTGCACAAAAACATAAAATTCAAAGAAATGCTTTTTATTGACCCATTTTTATTAGTCCCTACTCCCAAATATCCTACTTAATGTTTATAGAAAACAACTTTCTATAGGAATGTCCATCTTTTTAAATTGTAAGTTAAATTAATTATATAATTTCAAACAATCAAGTTAAGTTTTTAGCTGTTTTTACAGTTATGGTTTAACCTGACCTTAAAAGGTTTGGGGGTATAAGTAAGCAGATTCTTGGTAGTACTGAACTCAACCTTTCGGTAGGGAAGGTGACACTCTTCAGCACTTCGGTATTAGAAAGTAGCCTAATGGTATTAAATGCTCAGTGTGTGATAAACATTCTCATTCTGTTTCACCGAGGGGTGGAGAATATCAATTAATGTACAGAGTCCTCTAGGTAAAAGATGTCCAACTGGGTTCATGGTAACAGCATCTACCTTATAAAGTTTATGGAACGGTTTAATGAGATTGCACTAAGCCTGATTAAATAAATTTTAAAGACATTATTTTTAGTTCATATTTAGTATCATTTACCTCTTAATAGAAGAGATTAAAAATCTGTCTGTTGTACTTGTTTCTAGGTCAACACAAGCCCATACTGTGTTGCTAAGGGAATTAGTAAAAACAACTCAATGCAGGAGGTGTAATCCTTCAAGCCCATGGTTTATGTGTCTGGGTATGTTTTTGCATGAATTTGAAAAAAAGCGTTTCTTATTCCAGAAGCAGATTCTGGCAGCTGGCTTGTGGGCTGAATATCATTCTCTTCTGCTATTGGCTGGTTCCTTTGTGTGGTAAACAGCCAGAAAGGCCATACACTGGAGGTAGGGATCACAGCTTCAGTTCTGCAGAAATGAAGACATTTGTGTTCCAGTACATCTCAGAGTTTGTGAACCGATCTGCTGAGGTCAGCGTGATCTGGCCTTTCCTTGCTTCTTTCAGGTGATTGGATCTATTCTCTTCATTTCCTCCCTGAGTTTCTGGTTTGTGGGTCTCCATCAGCATCTATGCTGGAAGTGCACATTGTTGAGGGAGGATCTTTTATATTTCTGTCTGAGGTGGAAGGGATAGGGACCGGGTGTTTGTGAGGGAAGAGTTTCTAGTTCACAAGAAAGTACATCCATATGCATGAGATGTTCTTCTTCAGACAGGATGACAGAAGAAAAGGAAAAATGTGGACTAAATATAATTTTCTCATATTTCTCTTTCTTGGATAGAGAATTGAATAGCTTAATCCTGCACCATCTATTGCACAGTTTACACATTAACCAAAGCAGAATTTTCTTTCACTTAGAGGAAACTACCCTTTCTTTTGGTCCCTCTCAAATGTCACAGATTTCATGAGGCAAAAGATATTTAAATTAAAACTTGGAGATTCAGCCATCCTCTTCCTTGGAGTTCCTGTTGGTATTGAATGCAAACTTATAAAATATCAAGTGGAGTATTTTTATCACTTGGAAATAATATACATATGAAATGACAGGTTGGTTGAATTCATACTTGTGCTTAAATGATTTTTCCCCTAGAATCCTTGATAAACAAATGTCCTTCAATGGACAACATGCCCCTCTCTCTTGAGCCCCTCTGCTGCTGAATACATTTTGATTCATCATGGGGTTCATTGACGGGGGCTATTCATACCCAGGCTACATGAAGGACAGACTGTTGTTTACTCTGCAAAATTATCAAGAAAATGCAAGGCCTAGCCCCAAGTCCTACAACCCTGGCGAGGAGATGATATTTATGAACTCTTGCCCCATAACAAACTATAAAAAAGGCTTTTAATTAGATTAGGGAAAGTGGGTAAAAAAACACAGATATCCTGGTGAAGACAGGTAAAACAACACGGATATGCTGGTAAGTGCTGAATTGCTAAAAGAACCAAAGCAATCAGTGAAAACCAGAGAGATATACAGTATATTTTAGCTGGATAAAATATCTGTAATTTTAATTTTTACAAGTCCAAGAAAACAAGTACACTGTATACCATTTTTTAGTTCTTATCTTTATCTTGTCTAACATGATTCCAATTTTATTTTTTTCTGAAAATATTTCCTAATCTGCTTATCCGGAAATAATAACATTGCTCCTTTGAATGCTCTCTGTTAAGGTACTTACATCTGGTAGCTTAATTAGATTAATTTCTAAACATAGTTTTCCTTCTAAATTGTAAGATTCTTGAAGGTAGGGCAGTGCCTCTCCAAAACCTTGCCTTCCAGAGCATTTCCAGAGAAGTTTGACGTGTAAATGAAGAAACAAATGTGTGTTGTGAAATCCGATGTCAGCATTTTACTCACCTGCTCCCGAGCACTGTGAAGATAAAGGGTCCCAGGGCAGGTCTGTCACAGATGACATAAACTTTTAGAAAATCTTAAAAATGTCACTGAAAAAATGATAAATAGAATATAAGGTTTATGTTTTAACAAAAATATAATGACAACTGAAACTCATTAAGCTCGCCAAGTTAATTGGAAATGACACAACTTGAGATGGTCTTTTGTTAAGGCCTTAAGATATTATAGCCTCTGGCAGGAGGTAGACAGGCCACAGGAAAGAGCATAGAAACTGCATCCTTTGTATTAACCTGGATGGAAGCGGAACACGTTCTTAGTAAAACATCACAAGAATGGAGAAGCAAGAATCCCATGTACTCAATTCTGACATGAGGAGAATTAATGACCAAGTACATGGTGGGATTGGGGGAGAGGGAGAGCAGAGAGAAGGCGGGAGGGAGGTGGGGGATCATGGTATGTGACACACCTTTAGGGGGTGGGACACAATTATAAGAGGGACTTTACCTAACAAATGCAATCCATGTTACCTGGTTCTTTGTACCCTTGATGAATCCCCAACAATAAAAAAAAAAAAAAATAGGTGATGTATCTCGGGCCCTGGGGGCGAGTTCTGCTTGCAGCTCACTGAGAGGAAGGGTTGAAAGATGTATTCATGCTCTTTTACAAGAGGTATATATTTCCATTAAGAAGGAGAGGAGATAAAGTGCCTAGGTCAGTTTGATCGTTTATAGTCAGGGATAATTTTACTCCTCATGTGATCAAAATGTTGTGGTCCAGTCACTTACATATCACCATTACTGGCCAGATAATTCTTTTTTTTTTTTTCTTACTTTGCGACAGAGCTTCAAGCTGTCCCCCTGGGTAGAGTGCTCTGACATCACAGCTCACAGCAACCTCCAACTCCTGGGCTCAAGCGATTCTCCTGTCTCTGCCTCCCAAGTAGCTGGTACCAAAGGCACCCACCACAACACCTGCCTATTTTTTGGTTGCAGCTGTCATTATTGTTTGAGGGGCCCGGACTGGATTCGAACCCAGCAGCTCAGGTGTATGTGGCCAGTGCCTTAGCTGCTTGAGCCAATTCTTATAGGAGGGTTGAAGAAATTCTTTCCGCCAGCCCCACTGCAGGAGCTCAGCTCTCTTTACCAGGAGACTAGCAAATGGTGAAAAGGTTTGGGTTTTATCTCAGTGAAGGCTAGTTAGTTACTAAAGCAGAACTAAATCAAACTAATAGAAAAAGAGGTGGGGGTGCTTGTTAACCTGGTCCTAGGGGACCCAATGACAGAAGCTATACTTGGGACTCCAGAGGAAAGGGGCATGAGCTGTCAGGATCTGGGGACACAACTGCGCTGATCATTGATTGTGTGTGTGCATATATGTCAATGTATGTGTCTTTGTGCATGTGTGTCTCTATGTGTGTGTCTGTGTGTGCATATGTGTGTCTGTGTGTGTGCATGTGTGTGTCTCTGTGTATGTGTGTCCGTGTGTGAATTCATGGTTTTTTATCTTGGCTTCTTATTTCAACTCTGCTTGAGTTTTTCTCTTCTTTTCTAGGCATATGATGTATGACAGTTTCCTTACTGCCAAATTTAGATCAATTAAACTTAAATAGTAAATTCAACATTTATTTCTAATTGTCTCCAAGTTCTGGGTGGCAGAATGTTATGAGACAGCTTTGTGCACACCTTGTCCAGTCAAGTACAGTTACAGAACTAGTGTCACATATTTGGTAGACTGTTTGATATAAATTTAATATGATATTCCTGCTTTGCAAGGCCTTCCAGTCTCACTGGTCTCTCCTTGCTCAGGGAAAACGTGCCCCAGCGGAAGGTGCCAAGATATTGAGACTCAAAGTATAAATGAGGGACAGAAAGATGATAGAGTAGGTGATAATTTCCTTGCCATCCTCTACACTGCCATCAATTCACCATCCAGTCATAAGATCTTTGTTTCTGTTTATTTCTTCAGGTGCCTACTGAGTTGTAATCAGCAGGTCTCTCTCCTCCCCAACTCAGTGTCTCTCAGACAGGGGCCATAAAACTCTCTTTGACAGATGCATCGATGCCTAGTTAGCCACAGTAGAATAACCAATTTTTCACATTTTAGCTGGTCAATGAAAAGCCAAACTTTTGGACTTCTCTTAAAACATCCAGAAGAAAATATAAAAATAAAGTGAAATACAAACAACGATGTGATATGAATCTCTTCTTGAATTTCTAGAGAACAATTCCTTTTCCTTGCATTAGTCAGATTAATTTTTTACTTTTTTATTTTTAGGTAAACAGTAGCTGAAATGCATCCATATGTATACAGACACACGTGAATATAGACACACCCTTCAAATGGACTTCTTTTTTTTTTTTTTTTTTTTTTTGAGACGGAGCCTCAAGCTATCCCCCTGGGCAGAGTGCCATGGCATCACGCTCACAGCAACCTCCAACTCCTGGGCTCAAGCGAGGCTCCTGCCTCAGCCTCCCAAGTAGCTGGGACCACAGGCGCCCACCACAATGCCTGGCCAGTTTTTGGTTGCAGCCATCATTGTTTTTTGGTGGGCCTGGGCTAGGGATTCGAACCTGCCACCTTAGGTGTATGTGACTGGCGCCTTAGCCGCTTGAGCCACAGGTGCCGAGCCTCAAAACTTCTAAGTGCAAATTCCTATTATATTTTAAAGTATAATAGCCATTGGTTAGGCTTTACCTAAATAAAGATGATTTAACCTATAAATCATCTAGGATGACCCTCAAAGCTGGTTTGAAAGATAAAGGTGATTATAGTTGAGAAAGATTGAACCTGAATCACACTGCAGAATTGTGATTAGACAGAGAAAAGTTTCTATTTAAAACCACCCCTGTATGCCATGTGTTGGGTGTGGTGGCATAATTTGCAACATTACTGCTGCTGCTGCTGCTGCGAGTATGTTACTGTAGTCCTGACTACAAAGGGTGTTGTGAGATGAATCGTGCCCCCAGGATATATTGAAGTCTTAGCCCTTAGTGCCTGAAAATGTCACTTTCTTTGGAAATAGGGTTGTTACAAATATAGTTAGTTAAGATGAAATTCACTGGAGGAGGTTGTGCCCTTAATCCAATGCTACTGCTGTTCTTATGAGAAGCGGAGAAGAGAGACAAAAGTCAGACACACGTGGGGAGAATGCCAGGTGAGGATGGAGCCGTGATTGAGATGACTTGATGCCAAGCCAGGGAACATGAACTGCCAGCAAACCCCCAGAAAAGAGGGTGGTGCAGGGAAGGATTCGTCCTCTGAGGCTTCAGAGGAGTGTGGACCTGTGACACTGTGATCTCAGCCTTCTCACCTCCAGACCAACACAAAAGTAAGTTCCTATCGCTCTCTCAAATGTATGGAGCTTTGTTTCTGTGGCCCCAGCAAACTAATGCAGTATGTTATAGAAGAGACCATGAGCCCCGAGTCATTTTCAACTCCGCGTACCATTTGTTAGATGTGTATCTTGAAGGGTGGCTTTGGACAGGTTACTTCTCATAGTGAATGATGAGCATTTAGATCAGAGATGGCAATGTGGAAAGAGGAGATGACAAGATAAGACGGGAAATTGAAAGGGGCAAAGTAAACCGACAAGATGGTTTGAGCTTGAGGTGGGGGCAGCTGGCAAGAGAGAGCCGGTCATAACTGTAGTAAGGCAGCATCTAACACAGGCAGTTCTTTAGTCAGGGGAACTCTGCATTCATGAGCCTGCCTATTGGCTAAAATCTACTTGTAACCCCCAAATAAGTACTAAAGGTGTTTGAGGGTCCTTTGTATAAATGTGCAGAATGGTAAAGGCATTGAGTCACTGGGTGATATGTCTTACAAAGAAAATCCATATATTAGATAAATTTAAATCAGTCCTGAGTTATAGTGCCATTGGCTGTGTGTTCAATATTAATGAATCAACTAAATATATAAAATAAGATGTCTTCAAAAAGAAACACACAGAAAAAAAGGTTATTTCAGGTGATGATGTGTAATGACCAGATGTTTGCAGGAAAGTGACCTTTATCCCCCTAGGAACAATGGCTGAATATTGGTAATTCAGTGTTTGGGCAGCGTGTATAGAATATAACTACTGTGAATTTCAGGAATCAAGTGTATGGTATTTAAATTTGTTTTTTTCTGTGGTGTGGTGGTGTAACTTCTTCACCATGATTCATAAACCTTCAGTAGAAATTCAGTTGCACACTTGTATCTGTGGTTTATTTGTGGTGTTGGCATAGTTGTCATTAGATATTATGTGGCTGGCATTTGGGTAATGTAATCCAGATGTGTCTTATTCCCTTTGCTTTGGCGTAATTGATTCCTGGGGTAAATTTTAAAGGCGAAACAGGTTCAAGTTTACGATAGGTCCACCAAGAACACTTAACCTGAGAATAATTGTGCCCCAAACATTATTTTTATCTAGACTACTGTAATTTGACTGCAGATATCCCACCAGTACTGTGCACTCACTATGTAAACTTCTTGTGAATAGATCTAGCCCCTTATTAAAACCACAAATAAAGTGAAGGAAGAACCATGCCAATTCATCTTGCTGTCTGTCCCACCTACCTCAGTAGCAGGCATGAAGAAGAAACCCAAATTATTTTAATAATAAAACCTGATTTTATTTTTTGCATCAAATCTTTATTCAAATGATCCTTTAAGACTCACTTAAATGGTCCTTTATTGCAGAGAAGGAAATGAGTATAGCAATTAAAAGCTCAGGTTCTAGAGTCAAGAAGACCTGCCTTTAATTCCTAAATGACATGACCTCACACAAACTTGTTAAGTCTCAGTCTAAGTATCCTTGTCTGTTAAAATATTGACAACACTAGTACCTATCTTATAAAGTTGCGAGTATTAAATAAAACTTATACCTGATTCTCTCGGTATAGTATCCCACACGTAGTATTATATTAGTGAATAAATAATAACAATAGTAGACATGGCATTATCTGTATAAACGCTAGTGGGGGGTATTAGTTGCAAGTTACGGTACCTGCAGAGTGGGGAGCAGAATAGGACTCATCACTGTCAAGCTGGCTGTATGGCGATTACAAATCTGCATGGGAGCTAAAGCATCCCTGGAATCCCTTTTGTAACTGCCTTCAGTAACACTACCATTTGCTCCCAGAAACAGCCAGTTCACAATACCTAAGAGCATATCATTGGCACACCAGCTTCCATGGGGTGTCCAGTCTTGCAGATCACCCTACCACTCACGTACAAGGTGGAGACAAGGGGCAGAGATGTAGCCACCGTCCTTGTAGAAGGTCAGGGCTGGTTTACAATTCCTCTTGTTGCAAGATTTGACCACAGCAAGACTCTGTACGAATGACTCTTTTTTCATTCATTCATCTGAGAACCATTTCATGAATGGTCATTCACTGTTCTAAGCACTGAAAATCCACCAGTGTCTAAAGCAGACAAGGCTCCTGTACTCACGGAGCTTGTGTTCCAGTTCAGTAGTCTGACAATAAAACATGAACAAAATAGATAAGGTGGGAGTGATGGGGAGGAATGGGTGTGGTAAGGATCAGAGAAGGTCTGCAGAGATGAGTTCTGAACTAAGACCTCAAAAAGAAGACGGTGGCCAGAAGGGGACATCTGTGTGACAGCAGCCTACGCAGGGAGGCCGAGGAGAACAACGCTTTGGAGGAGACTCAACTTGGTGTCTTCCAGGGACAAAGTGAAAGCCAGTGTGGCTACAGTGTAGAGAAGAAACAAGACAGCGTAGGAGTGGAATTAAAGAAATTGGCAGAGCCAGGTAATGTAAGACATTCTAGGCTGTGACAATGAGTTTTATTTTCCTCTAATTTCAGTAGAAAGCTATTGAAAGAAAGTGAAGAAATTGGACTTGATGTTAAAAACTCAATTTAGTTTCATTTTATAGAGAATGGATTTTAGGAATAAGGTTGGTAAAAAAAAAAAACACAGAATGAGAGAAATAATTCAGAAGTTATTGCAGAAACTCAGGAGACACATGATGGTGATTTGGATTTGAGACAGAGCGATGGGCGATAGGAAGAGGCAACCGCGGTATTAGATACACAATGATAAAACTAACAGAAGTTTCTAAGAGATGGGATCAAGAATTGAAATTGTGGGTGTAGTAAGGGAGAGAATATTCATCAAAAAGACAGTTTGGTGGGTTCTGTCAGAATAAGCTTGTAGGAATCTAATAACTAGTGGTCTTGCCTGGAGAATCCCCATGGAATTTGCCTCAAGTGCCAGAGTCAGGAATGGAAGAACAATGTAAATCACGGCACAAATCAATCCTCAGATCATGTGTTACATTATTTGACTCCCAATGTGTCCTTTTACCTGATTACCATGCAGAATGTGGGCTGTAGTAGTGGGCAGGATCGTATGCAGTGCTAAGTAATTTAGAATAGCTGTATAAAGTTTTAGCGTTATTCAGCTATAGACAGGACCTCTAACTCCTTAGATGGACAATCCACAAACGTCTGTACACTGTTAGAAATGTATCATTCTGACTAAAAGTACTTTTTCACACTCTTCTTGTTAGTCTGTTCACACTTGTAAATTAACCGTTTTACTGGATAATTATCACTACAGGGCTGAAGTGCTTCCTTTAGCACCAATAGTCTTCCCAAACCTCCGTAGTGTTAATGAACTTCAGGACTGAGCTTTCCCAGGGTGAAAGGACCCATAACAATCCCAGGAAGTAAATACTTTTTTTTTTTAATGTTCCAAACGCTTAATTACCAAAACATCTGCACTTATTTCTAAGTTCAAGCTAATAAAAGATTTCTCAGCAGGCTTATTTTAAGTTCTCTTTTTTCTTTTCTTGTAACTCCTTCTTTGCCTCCTCATCTCCTTCCCCTTGTCCTTCTTTCCCCACATCTTCTTCTTCTTTCTTTCTTTCTTT
>NW_003852405.1:31622116-31625358 GCF_000181295.1 Otolemur garnettii
TCCACTGCAGATAGACACAGTGAGGCCAAAGTGAAAGTGTCTCCCTAGACTTACATTCTGTCACTTACATCAATTTTTGAAAGAAGTATAACAAGATAGGTTTCCCCAAATGGAAAACTTTGACCCCGAGTGAAGACAAGGCTTACTCTGACTATGGTTGCTTTGATTCCACCATGCGATTCTCTTAGCATGGCTTAATCTCTAAAAGTTCTGAAGCATTCCTACTAAATTTGCTGTGTGAAGAGTGAAAATTGTTCTCTCTTTTAGATGTGTTGAGAATTAAACTGTGGCATCATAAGAAGCTGTGCAGAAGCAAAAACTCAACATTTATTAAATTTGTACAGGCTGTGCCCTACAGGCCCTGGCTTATTCTGGTCACTATTTATTGTGTTATGCTACAAAGTTCATGTGCCCGAGGGCCAGCTGCTGATAAATTACAGGAACAAAGCCAAGTATGTACCATGGCCATATAAAGGAAATAAAAAGATCCCATAATCTTATTGGATTTTCAAAAATAATTCTTTCTAGAATAAAGCCTTAGGCAAAGGGAAATATAATAAGGAATAAAACTGTCGTGCAATTGACTTTACGAAGATTGCTTGCTCTATAGATCAGCGTCTTAGCCTATGACTCAGGAGTCCTATTGGATCTTGGAAGATACTCTGGCTTCCCCTTAGTTGATTTGCTTTTTCATCCATGAACTTGAGATTCCTGTATGTAATTTTGAGCTTTATTTGATTTTGCGTGAGCCATTAGGATGTTGTCTTGGGACAGTTGTATTTACCACCTACACTGTCCAGTCAGATAGACTGCTGTGTTCTAGATATCTCTGGAAGCCGAGTTAACCAAATAAACATTTATTCATTTTTTAATTATTCAGCATGTATTTCCTAAGTCCTGTGTGTAGAGCATTTGTCTAGGTGTTTGAACTCCAGATAAGCTAAATGTCTTTCAATGCCGTTTTCTGACCTCAAAACACAACTACACAAACAGCTTAAACTTAAGCTATGGATTGGTTTTATTTGGAAAGTTTTCACAGCAAACTCTACCTTCAAAAAGAAAAGAGGAGAAGGGAAACCCTCTGGGTTAACTTTGATCATTCAACAGGTTTTGCGCTGATAACAACGGTCAGTTTATTTGCGTGATTTGAGCTTGGATATGGCTGCTGCCTGCAATGTTATGGTCACATCAGAATTTAATCAGTAACTGTTGGAAAATATAGCAACCAAGTCCTGGATAATTTAACTCACACTATTCTCTTTCTTCCAGATTACATGATGCTGCCGTATTGACTATAGTTTATTGATCTAGGGGAATACAGCTGACCCACTGAGCTGTGTCAATATAATAGTGGTGCTCCAGATAAAAGCCCCTGAATCTTTGCTGTCATGGTCTCTGGACCTGCCTGATGCCCCCTTATCCTAAACTGCAGTTATTTAGTGTTGCCTTTGATTGTATTACCTATATCAGTATAGTAGAACCTCTGTAAGGTGACCACCCAAGGAACTATAACAAACTGGTCAGGGTATAGAGGTGGTCGATATAAGGAGTTAGGCCTATTGTACTGATACATACCTGCGGGGCATGTGTGGTCTATGAAAATGTGGTCAACTTAAGGAGGTGGTTAATATAGGGAGGTGGTCAACTATGGAGGCTCTTCTGTATTCTATTAATACTTTTATTTTAAGAGAGTTTTTTTTCCTTGAGGCCAGAGTAATAATTACAAGATAAAAGATATTATAGAAGTTGTCCAAATTCTCTAAACTTAAATAAGCTCGACAATGATATTCTATTTCCATCAAAGACATTCAGGTTGTTTCCCAGGTTTCTTCTATTTCCTCTTCTTCCTACACCTGGGAACTTTCTCTTGGCTCAGTCTCCTGGTTTTCACCTTCACGCTGTCCTTTGGACTTGTTGACTGATCCTGCTTTCTGGCTCGGTCCTCACACTCTGAGGGCTTTAGTGCCGACTCACTACTCTGACTCTACCCACTTCTGGGCATCTTTTGTTGGAGTGATTACTCCAGCTTTTTTCCTTTTGATTGGGGAAATAAATGGATATCAACTCTGATTCTCCACAGGTAGGATCTGGATGAATAGCTCAGGTAATAGTAACGTGTTAATAACTAAATATTATGGTTTGTGATTTAGATTCTTGATATCACTTTCCCAGTTTCTCCCAATAGACTCAAAACAGCTTAAAATATGGATCAATATGTTCAGATTTGTGTACACATTTCTGAAAAGAACGAAGTAATTAGACTTGAAGTGTGGGGTGGTGAAATACACATGAGCACAGATCCTTATGGAATTCCATTTTAATTACACAAGCAAAATATAAACAAGTACCTTTTTAGAATGGAATAACTCGTGGTTAGTCTTATTGCTGCTGAAGTTTCAAAGAGTGAGCGTCTGTTCATCTTTTAAGGCTTTTCTAGCATTGCCTTCCCGCAAAGGTTTTCCTGACAACGTGGGTTGGATTTCCATCCCATCTCCGCCTCCACCATCCCTGAACCTTGCTTTCCTCTCATTGCTTCTGCCATAAAGCTTGGTATGTTTATTAATGAATCTGCCACTTATCCCATCCTAGGGAATCTAGTCTTTGAAGTAGTAGCCATATCTTATGTGTTTCTTTATCCCAAAAAATCTGATATAAAAGAAGGCACATAATAAAGTTTTAAAAATAAATTTTTGAGCATGTCAGAAAAATATTTTCAGATTGATTTTTTTTAACTGATCACTAATCACACCCTAGTTGACCATTAACTCAACTCACCATTATGAAATTTCTGACTTTACTATTGTTCTTCCATTTTTATTTATTCTAAAACTATGCTCTTTTTGGTCTAAGATTAAAAATCTATATTAAATATATTATATAAATTGAATGTATGCATACAGTCTAGCACTGATCGAGGAGGGAGGACGTTTGGCAGAAGGAAGGAGGGCTGGAGGTGGCATCTCCCCGAATGTGCACAATGTGAAGGTGTATAACAAGCCCCCTGGGTGAGGGGCTCTTCTACAAAAGGAGCTTTACCCTGGAAGTGAGAAAAATGTAACCTAAAAATTGTACCCTCATATTAATTTGAAAAAATAAAAAAAAATACTGAAAAAACCAACCAACTAACCAAACAAACAACAACAACAACAAAAACTAGCACTTATCATTAATTTAATGGAATCATTTAATCATTTAGTCCAACTTGGACCAAGTCTGGTTACTAGAAAGTATCAGAAGTTGCT
>NW_003852405.1:31625552-31626282 GCF_000181295.1 Otolemur garnettii
GGGAATCTTTTATTGAGCTCAGTGGCAGTTTGATCAAAGTAATATCTAATTTGGATGCCTTGACTCTGAACATTTTCTAGATGGTGGATAAGTGCCAAATATCTCCAGAGCTGCTCAAATGTAAAGTTTGGTAAAAAGGATCTAATGTGGAAACACTAGGCTCTAAAATTCAAATGTTTTGGACCCAGGCACTGGCATTTTGCTGGTATGATTAGCAAGTACACCCAGCGAAGTGCTCTTGGGCCTCTAGTATTAAGGCACTAAACTTGCAATATTCCCCCAAGGTCTCAGCCCTTTTCTTCTTCATCCTCCCTGGGAACTATGACTCACACGTGGATCCCCCTGTTATTGGGTATGACTGTTTCTTCTGCTGTTTCCTCTTCTCAAGCTCTTATTCATCTTTCAGACACAAAAATTCCCCTTCTCCTCGCTTGTGCTAATGTCTCAGAGAATTTGCTTCCAGTTGTGCCGTGTTCCTTTCTCTTATTCTTAAAGCTTTTGTAATTATGAGAGGTTCACCCCATCACCTTGTATTCTCTGTAAGAATCATTATAATGTTCTGTGCATACACATGGATTCTCAATAAATGTGCATTAAATCCACCTGGAGAAATCAGAAAATTGTAAGTTATTTTCCCACAAACAAATCCCCAATCTAAGGAATCAGGACCTCGGTTACCTCGAAACATCCTTCATCCTTAAAATCGTGCATTAGTTTATGTGAGGAGACG
>NW_003852405.1:31626955-31638394 GCF_000181295.1 Otolemur garnettii
CTGCAGGGGAGGCTCTGTGTCTGCAGGGTAGGTTCTGTGGCTGCAGGGGCAGGTTCTGTGGTTTCAGGGGAGGCTCAGTGGCTGCAGAGGGAGGCTCTTCTCTCATGGACTGCTTGGTAGCACATACCTGCTGTAGAAAGCACAGACATGGATCTACATGTCTTGCATGCTGGTACACATGGGCTGCCAGGTAGAGAGTGAAAATGGGTCAATGGCTCACTTCACTTGGTTCCCAGTCATTTGAATCTTTGCAAATAAATAACTCAGCTCAAAGACATTTCAATCTTAGTATGTAAGTGATCACTTGTTAAGGCTGGGTCACCTGGCCCAAATGAGTACTGAATTTGCTGAAGGACATGCTAATCTTGGACTTAATACATAAGGTAGTCTTGTGAGGAGTTGTATAACTGAACAGTAAATTCTAATCAGAATGCTATAATTTTAAAATAGAAACATTAGCAGAAATAGGTTGAAAGCAGGAATTCAGTGACATAGTTCCAGGGTCACGTAGCGTCCTGAGAATTAGTACACTCTGACAATAAATAAAATAAGGACACATTTACAATGAATACAATATACACGATGAACTTGACTTTTATAAAACTAAATTAAAAGAAAGAAACTGTAGGAAAGAACTAAGTGTCCAAGTAACTAAAAGCAAGTACACATTATGTGAATTAAAGCAAAAGAATAATAACCCGGGCAAGGCTAACACAAAAAATATTGAAGATAAGAATGAGAAGCAGGATATAAAAAAATTGGAGTGTGTATGAGATGGGAGGAAGGAGGTTCTTCCAGGCTGAGTCTGACACCAACCAAAGCACAGAGACCTCTTTGATTCAGACAAAGTCTAACGGAATAGCATGAATGCAGCAGAGCACTCGTGCAGGGGAGTGATGGAGGTGGAAACAGAAGGTGGAAGAGACGCAAGAGTCAGAGTGAGACTGAAAAAGTAATATAGGGGCTGGATTGTGAAGAACTTTGGAGTTTAACAATGTAGAAAATGCAGAATTTTCAAAGTAGTTCTTATATCGTCTCATTTTTGATAAAGTTTAAAATGGAATAGATTAGATTTTAATCCAAATATCTTCATATTAAGGTTAAGAAACATGGATCTGCATTTTAAAACCAAATTTATTGAAGTACAGCTTATGTATAATTTATGTTGGATGAAGTGCCTCCATTTAAAGTCTACAATTTGATGAGTTTTGACAAATCTACATACTTGTAAAACTGCCGCCACAATAAAGATATCGAACATTCCCATCATACCACCGTGCCCACAAAATAAACCATGAATTCTTGTTTTGATTCTATCACTGCTTAGCTGGTTGATTCTTCATTGGTTCCTTAACTTTTCCAAAGTAGTAGAAGTTTCCTTGTACTAATTTATGTACTATCTAATTCAGGGTTGTTGTGTGGGAAAAACTTACTCAGTGAAAGTGCAAATTATTTGAAATGTGCAACGTAAATAGAAGACTCTGTGATTCTAAGCTGTATGTCGTTATGGGGAGACTCATAGGACTTTGGAATAGAAGATGGGCTAGAGGCAATCAGGACTAGGAGAAACAGCAACAAAAGCATTGCCGAGGTATGCCTTGATTTGGGCAGGTGCTAATACTAGGGGTGGCTTTGATGTGAATATATAGAGTTAGGCCATATCTATTAATGGAGAAGAATGCCTATTACACAGTGCTCAAGAGGCATAACCCGTCATCAAGACTACTACAGTTTATTGTAATAGGAAAAAATGTAATTACACTTTCTCGTGCCTTCTCTCACCTCCATACCACCTTCAAAGAAATAAGTCTTCTACATGATATATACACTCTGGACCTCATTCTTACTGTGCAGAATTTGGGTGCTGGGTTGATGACCTTTAGGGGAGCAGGATAAAAGACAAAAGCTTACCTGCCAGGGCTCAGATTGCTTCCACAGCAAGAAGAAGGGGTCCTCACCAGGGAATATAGATTCCTGTGGTCCTGCAATGCTCTTGGGATGTCTGCATGGGTAGACGAAGAGTGTGGGAGTCCACATGGCTGCCTTTAACCCACACATCTCATGTCATCTTGGAGGGAGGGAAAGCTTGGTCTTGAGACAGCAGCAGAGAGAGGAAGTGGAGGATTTTAGTAGCTTCCAACATTAGGACACACTAGGGAGAGAGAACCACTTAAAAGAATCTGTGAAGTTTCCTCTATAAGGTACTATGTGAAAGTCTCATGCTACCCCTGTAAAGAAACTTTCCAGAAAGATCTGCATCATTCTTCAAAATTTTGGAGTCAGACTGTTATTTCTTAGAAGGGGATGTGGTATTAAATTGTCAAAAAGAGTTTAATACAGTTCTTCTTATAAAGTAGCATTTGATAAATGGTAGCAATCACTATTATTTATAGACATTTAAAATTATGTTCAGCTTCTTGAAATTCCATGTTATTTTCCACTGTACCTTTGCACATTTTACCCCCATGCCCTCAATGCCTTCCTACTTACCTATTTTACATATTTATAAATTTGAAACCAATCTTTAAGATCTATGAGCTACCTTATCTTCATTGTAACTGATTTGTTCCTCCTCTGACCCGCCACACTTTCTTGTCTGTTCTTCTCATAGGAAGCATTACCGTAATTCTCTACAGCCACAGATATGTGGGAAGCATTACCGTAATTCTCTACAGCCACAGATATGTGTTCCAGTTTTACTCAATTACATGCAATGCTGTGCCTTTTAGGGAAGAATAGTTCCTTATTAACCAATTGGAGAGTGTTTTGTAATAAGCCTCTCACACACTGTTCTTTGTATGTGTACAAATAGCTGTCCCTCACAGCCTTAGGTCCATCAGAGTTGAACCCTGGCAACAATTACCATGATATTTCAAAGTTTCCTAGTGTTCCCTTCTGCAGGACCCATGGCCAGGAACTGTATAGGAGTCACAGAACTCCACTTCATTGCTTGTGGTCTCATTCTTAGGTACAGGTTAACTAAGCCAATCACAATAGAAAATCTGTCAGCTATCCCAGGAAAAATAGCAGAAGAAATTATCTGAGCCTTAGGGGAAGTAGATTAGCCATGTATCTGGGGCCAGGTTAATTTTATATAATTAAATTTTTTTATATTAATTTTGGCTGACATGTTGTTTGTACGATAGGTAAAGTGACCATATAGTTTTGTTTTCCTGGAGCACTTCCAGATTACATGTGTTGAACAAAAGCCTAATTCTGAATTAGCACCTCTTTTGACACTTAAATATGACATGGTTTTGACAATAAAGTCTACAGTGATCCTCTATAAAGATCAATGTTCATGATAAGGAAAATCATTGAGCCCCTCATATGTGGCAGAATTGTTGGGTTTTTTTGTTTGTTTTGTTTTGTTTTGTTTAGACAGTCTCACTCTGTCACCCAGGCTAGAGTATCATGGCATCATAGTTCACAGCAAACTCTTGGACACAAGTGATCCTCTTGTCTCAGCCTCTTGAGTAGCTGGGATAAAAGGCACCTACCACAAAGCCTAGTTAGTTTTTCTGTTTAGTAGAGACAAGGTCTCACCCTTGCTCAGGCTGGTCTTAAACTCCTGAGCTCAAGCAATCCACCTGCCTTGGCCTCCCAGAGTGTTGGATTACAGGCATGAGCCAGTGCACCAGCCAGGGCCTCACATCTCCTCTGTTGCACAGACCTGGCCTTCTTTCACTTTGGGATGAGTAGAGAGCCATGGGTGTGACCCACAGACTTCCTTCGGTTCATCCACTGGATTGTTCTCAGGGTCTTCTAAGTGTGATCAGTGACTGTTACATCTCCAAGAGAAAAAAATTATATCAGTAGCTGAGCAAGTGGGTACAATACATAGAGACCACATTTTTAGATCCAGGGTGTGGCCAGATAGGTGGAGGTAATTGTGTATAAGTTCAATTCTCCATGACTGGCCTTCCATAGAGGGGGATGGCCTTTTGTGAGGCCAAAAGGTCAAACAATTGATCCTCTTTAGACATGGGAGTGGCTAAGTAGAGCTAGAAGCCACGTGTATGTCATACAGCTTCTCTGCTGCTGAAGGGAAATCTCCTAAATCCCTTTTCTTCTCAGTGTCTGATGCCTGAATTATTGGATCCCTATTCTTCAAGAATATGTTTGGCATTTATTCTATTTAGATGGCTTTTTAATTTTATTTAATACCCCCCAAAATCAAATCTGTCACCTTCCCCTACATTTCAATTTCCAAAAGATGGTATGTCTCCATTTTTGACATCCCTCCTTTTCAACTCCCTAAACCATCATGCTGTGTCCTCTGCAGTTCATGGAGATCTTCACAGAAGTCTCTTCTGTTCTCACCCCCTGCTTTGTCTGAAATCTGCCTCTCCCCTGAGAACATACTTTCCTTGATGGCATTTTAAGTCCTGGGTGTTTTCTTTGCCACTCTCCTTCTACAGCTTGGGTTAGAGAATGGCTGCTTCCATTTCATTCTCATTACTTCTTACCTAAGTCCTTCAACTTTGAATCTCATTCCACAAAACTATACCAACTATAATGCTTTCCGTTGTGTCATTGTATTAATCCCCTTCCTTGAAGACATTGTCCACAGATTGGCTGTTACTTTCTTCAACATCACCAACACAATTCAAGGTGTATCCATTTGGTGCTGTGGGCTTTCTTTAATATCACACTTAATTTCGGGTATATCATCATACCCTAATCTCTCTACAAGAGATTTTCCTTTTGGTACTTTGGACTTTCATTTCTTTGAATTTTTATCCTCTAATTATCCTAATTTCCACTTACCTTAGCTATTTGCTCCAATGGGGAGAACCTAGATCTTGTCAGAATATGACCTCAATTTCAAGCCTATGACCTTCTACTCATCATCTTTTATCTTTTCAACTAATTATTTCCAGTACCCTAACTCTACCAATCATATTATAGCACTAGGGCGTGCAGTTTCCTGATTTTTATCATCTTTCCCCTGTCCCTTATCCCCTTGTGTCTTGACTACCCTCTGTTTCAGGTTTAAATATCATGAAAAATTACTATAATCATTCTCTTGCCTTTACTCCTAGAGCCCTTTCCCCTTTCCTGCTTCATTGTATTCACTTATCAAAATTACAACCTTCCTTAATTGCAAATTGCAGCTCTATAACCGAATGTTGCTAGAGGAAGCACACAACCACGCTGAACGGTTTCACTGCACATTCAGGATCACTCACCTAATGTGAGCCTTTAATGCTGCATAATAATTACACTGTATTTTTTTTTTTTAGTTTATTCGCCCTTCAACTATCTTAAATAATAATTTTATACAATTTCCTCCCTTTTCAAGCTGTTAACATATACTCCTTGGTTTTCAATCTCAGCTCAGTATCTTTCTTCTTATTTCACGGTGAACATTTAGTCAATCAGAAAATAACTTCAATAAATCCCTACCACCACATCCAACATTCCCTTTGTATAAAACTTGTGTTCCTATGGTTGAACTGTCTGGGCCCTGAGGAAAGGCCAGGCCTTCTCTCTATCGGGTAAGTTTCCTCTCCTCTCTTTCGTATCATTAAGGAGATGGCTCCAGCCTTTCCCTCTCACTGGGATATTAATTCTCTTTCACTTCTCCTGCTCTACTTTACTGGATCTTTCTTACATGCACAGAGTCTGTTAGTTCTTTGATCTTAAAAGGACTTTTTAAAAATTCTAATTTAATCCCAAATTACTTCTCTATTTCTTTCTTTCCCTTTATAACATAAGATTTGTGTATATTCACTCTCCTGGGTTACTTTCCAGCAATTTTCCCTTGAACCTATTTAATAAGCCTTTTACTTCTGTTTCTCCACTGAAACTGCTGTTGTCACCAATGGTCTCCTCATAAATCCAGCCGTCAATCATCAGTCTTCATCACTTACAACCAATCACCCACTTCTCCACTAAAAACACAGCTTCCAGGATCACACACACGACTAGTGTCACCGGGGGTTCCCTCTTGGTTTTCTCTGCTGTCTACTTTCCTTCTCCTCTTTACAGTGGAAGGTTCAGTCCTGGAAACTTTTTTCTATCTAGACTAAGTCTTTAGTGATGTCACAGCTCTGAGCGTCCGTGTGTTATAGGGTTTTATAATTACAGGTCCTTGTACAATCGCGTCCCAATTCATCATATTCAGAGATGCCAGAGCATTCCTATTAAACTGCAATATTATATTGCCCTCTAAAACACTCCAGTTGGCATCTACCTTAGTTTATTTTGTGTTGCTGTCACACGACAGCAGAGATGGGGTAATTCACGAGGAAGAGAAGTGTCCACGTCTTATACTGTTACAATGGAAATTAAATTTCAACACAGATTTTGAAGGGGACAAACATTCAAACCAGAGCAGCTTCCCATCGCAGTAAGAGTAAATGTCTTCCCAGAGGCTTTGCACCCTCTGTTTTCATCAGTCCTCACCTCCTGCGCTCTCAGCCACCTTTGTTCTTCTCCTTTGCATTTTGTTCCTTCTGCCTAGAAACCTCTTCCTCCAGGTACCCAGGCCATTCCCTATTCATCTTCTTCAGCTCTTTACTCAAATGTAACTTCTATAATGAGGAGACTCCCTCAAAACTTCTTCTTCCCATTTCTAACACATTGCATACTTTCCACCTCTTATTTATCTAAGATTTTCCCCTCTATATACAACATAAGTATTGTCAGGGTGGGGGCATTGTTTTCCCACAGATTTATCCAGCACCTCTGTAAATGTCTGATAAATAACTGAGCCAATGGGCTGGAGATATCCTAGAAACAGGTGGTGGAATCCTACCTTTTATTCTTAACTGTTTTGATTTGAGGTAGCCTATAGAATAACTTATGGCCCTTTTATATTGACATAATCTTGGTTTAGATGTTTAGAGAGTAGCTAAAAATAGATAGAATAGTAGATAGAAATCATGCAATTGTTAAGGTGTTAACATTACAAATATTATTAACTGTCTTTGCCAGGGAGTTCAGAGTGGAAATAGTTGGGAAGAAATTTGAAGTTTCTGTGAAAGTCAATGGAATAAAAAAAGATTTAAATGCTCTTTATACCTAGAAGTAAGATATATGTGGGGGCAGTTCCATGGGTCTATTCTCATCACAACCTTTCTGAGACAGTCCCAAGAAACTATAGCATATAATTTAATTTTGATTTGTGTGCATATGATCTGTAGTTATAAAGCCTATGTAAGATATAATATATACTATGAATCACATTGATTCACATTTTAATTGAATATTGGTATGATTAATTTTACTGTGAATGATCTCTTCTGGTATATGTATAAGTGTGTGTGGGCGTAGCAAGAGTGAAAAGAAAGGGATCCTTTGATGTCAAATATATGCATTTCCTAGAAGCAGGAGTGATGGCTAAGGCTAGACGTCTAGGATCTGAATAGTGATTGCTCATGGAAGACGTACTACCCAGACTGCGTCTGAATGACAAGTAAGAAAATGGATATACTTCATAAAAGAAGAGATGAATCTCTTCAATATTGTCTAAGCCACTATAAAACTTGAATGAGGAATAAACTGCTATTAATAAAACGTTTGTCGCTGATGGGAGGAAGAGAGATAAAACTTAGGTAGACATGAGTGTTGATACATTCCAACACCAACTAAAAGCTTACCCAGAGATGAGTGGGGTTGGTGGGAGCCAAGGAATAATGAGGCAGATTTAGTGTATAGTTTCTTAACAGGACAATGGGCCACACAAACCTTCATGGCAACAAGTTATATTCAGATAACCATAAGTGGTTAAAATACTTCTTGTAGCTGCAGACTAATAGTTCTGTTAGTTGATTTGTTATAGTTTACTAACTGATAATAATTTCAAATTATTGTATTGTTCAAGGATGATAAAACAGGTGCCTGTCTCCCTCTTACCTGTCATTCTTGGAGATCTTTGTGCTTGGTTCAGAGGGGAAGAAAAGACCTGTTCTTTGTTCTTGAAGGGAGGAACACGGAAGGAAAATGGCTGCTGGCCAGGCTATAGCCTGTCAAGGGCTCATGAATTAACAGGCATCCTTGTGCACCTTGGATCACAGGGGCACCTTTCTTTCTTTTATCTGTAGCTCCCTCTTTGTTTTTCTATTTTATTTTATTTTTTGAATTGTCTAACCAAACACTCCCTCATCTACTTAGATATCCTCTGTTTTCTTCCTCTTCTTCTCTGGACTGAGTTTCCCCTCATCTCTGCCCCCAAAGAAACTTTCCTGTCCCTCATCACTTTCCACTCTACGAGTATGTTTTCTGATCTGAATCTCCTAAGACTGTGACTTTTCTGAAGCACTAACATGTTCACTTTTGGATTCCTTGACAGAAGCACCTGAATTGTAGAGGGAACACTTAGCCTCCTTCTACCGTGTGACCGGCTTGGCCCTGGGCTAAGAACTTTACATGGATTACTTATTTTGATTCTCACAGCAACCTTGGGAATAAATTACTATTACTTCATTTTAAAGATAAGAAAAGTGAGAAGTTAAGAGGTTGAGTGACTTGCTAAATGTCACACCCAGACAGTAACAAAGGCAACATTCAATTTGAAGTATTTCAGAACGTTGTAGGAGATTCTTAACCAGTTTGTCACATTCAAATGTGTATTGAATGGATGATTCAGTTCCGAGAGTGGGAGAGAGCTTGGGCCTATGGACTATAGATCTTACACCCATAAGTTAAATATAATTTTCCATATAAATTTATAGATTGCACATGAACTCTATGGATACCCTATATGGGCATAAAATATATAGTCCATAGGTCCAAACTCTAGTCCACCCTCAGAATTTAAATTTAAATTGCACATGAACTCTATGGATACGCTGTATCTTTAATCCTAGGATTACCACTTCCCAAGAATGTATTTAAGTTGTCCATTTAATGGGGACTGTTAGCCGGGTTCTGCGTAACAGTGCAGCCACCCATCAGGCTGTTATTGAAACCTCATGGGGCAGTGGGGGGGGGGGGTGGCTTAGGTGCAATGGGTCACCACACAAAGATTTAATGAGAATTGCCAAGGAAGAAAGATTTTTTTTTTTTTTAAATATGAAACATGTCTATTGGGAGAATAGGGAGCTGAGCCTCAAATCCATCTCCCTGACTAATGGAGATTATAGGCCTTTAAAAGATGGGCTATGGGCATCGGGGCAGGTTGTGGTATAAATAATAACTGGCTACATGTGTTGGGGCAGGATGGGGAGTGATGAGTCTTGGCATCAGGGGCATCAGGAATTCTGTCTAGGGCCGCTGGCATCTCAAATCCTTGTCTTGCAGATATTATGCCATTTCTGGGAAACAATTTAGGGAAGTTAAGTAGTAATAGTCTGTTAAAGGTTTCTGGGTTCTGGTCATCATGACCTACTGCCCTGAGAATCTAAACCAGAAGAAGGTTTAGATTATAAATAAACACAAGAGTCATCGAAATTTGCTCATAAATCCAGTTAGAGGGCTGTCATCCCCCTCTGTAGCCCAGAGTGTGGAGTGGGGGAGAGCTGACTCCCAGTAAAGTAAACTTAGTTACTACAAAGTATTCAAAAGGAAAATGTTTTGCCTTTTGGAGTGAATGAGACAGTTCCAAAGCAAGAAGGAACAAGAAATCATATCTAAAAAGTTTGAACTTTAGCTTCCAAACTCTACTATTTTTTTTTTTTTTGGTGGATAAAAAAGAATGAAAGATAAAGCTATATCTCATGTTTTCAAGTCTTATGTTTAATAAAAATCAAATGAAACTCTGCCAAATGGGTGAGTGGGAGTCAGATGTATAATTAAACTTCCTTCTGGAATATATGCCACTCAGAGATCAAATGGTTAGCATCAAATCGGTCTTTCTAAATATGATCTATTGCCTCATAGAAAGCTGTCAATAGTCTTTTTTTTTTTTGCCATAGACATTTAAAGAAATAGATGTTTAAAAGCAAATGTTCTAATTCATTTAAGAATCTAAGCACAAATTAAGAGAAAGAGAAAAATGAGTATTGTAAGTCAGTCTTAGCTCCAGTTGTGTCCCACCTGTGTGTAGGATGCATGTTACGTTTCTTTTAAACTTCAGGCCACATGTGAGACATCTCTAAGTTTTCCTTCTAAGACCTCTTCTAGTAATGATCTACAATAAATGGATGGATATAACCATGTGATGAATGACATTTTATATGAAAACACTGGATATTTGAGTTTGCCCTTTTATGACATCTAAGAAAAGAGGAGTGGGGACCATCAGGAGATATTCACAGCCAGAATAGAGCAGATGAGAATCCATCATTACCTTTAAATACCACTCCACACAGACAGCTGGCTCTGTTAGGAAGAGGTAAATAACATTTCAATTATAAGAAAAAAAAAAGCATTTGTACAAACACTCCCTTTTACTCCAAAGCCCCCAAAATGCTATCATATGAGATTATATCTATAGTAATGATTACTATTCATTAGATATCATTGAATAGCTATTGTCAAAATCAATGTACTAAAAATAAATACAGTATTTTAAATGCCATACATGCTTATGACATTATCTATTCAGAATTTTTTAAAAAAAAGACTTGCTTGAGTGCAACGAACAGTTACTTCTTCTATCAAAGCGACAGGTTGCAATTGATCTTTCCCAGTGTGGTTAATGAGCAAAAGCAGTTCCCATGGCCACAAGGAAGGGAGAAGCAGCAGTTCCATTGTCTGAAGTCATATTTGGTTGACACTTTTTCTCCGTTCTAAATAAAGCACATAGACACCACTTTATTCTGAATCGAGTTGCTTTGCTGTTGACTCTTCTTCTAGAAAATGAAGTTGAATTGCAACCTTGTACCCTGGGTAAAAATAGCCCAGCTCAATAGGTGGCACTAATGTAAAGATATGGTGAAAGAACCCTCCTCTGCTAAAGGGAACGATTCTTAAGTTGATTGTTTCTTAGGAGGGAGAATGAGCTCAGCAACTATGTTCCTGGGGTCATGAAAACGTTCTTCCTCCTTTTCCAGTGGCTGTTGCTACCCTGCTCCATGCCCTCACGGTACTAATGTAAAACGAGGTTGGCCTCCCTTTGAGCTTTCAGCTGTGAGAAGGGTTATTTCTCCAGCTTCCTGGCCAGGATCATTGCATGCTGAGCACATTTGCTACACTTTTCTCCCTTGACAACAACAGTGGCTGATGAGATATTAGGGCAGAACATTAAACCTCGATTTGGGTATAGAGGTCTTTGGGTGTCTTCAGGTTGATGGGTTTTGTATAAGAGAAAGGTCATTATCTCTGCTAAGCAGTGTCATTAGGCGTTTCGGGGGGATTCATACGGTTCTGCTCCCTGAATCTCACATGTATATAAAAGAAAGGAGTGTGGTTAAATGATCAGAGTGTGGGGCTGGGATTTCAGATACTTCATTTTTGCCATTAACACAAGTGGGCCAGCTACTAAAATTTGCTTAATTAGACTATAGACATTCAGAGTTTCATATGAAAGAAGATATGAATTGTTTAATA
>NW_003852405.1:31638816-31641103 GCF_000181295.1 Otolemur garnettii
TTCTATAGAGTTCCCAGTAGAAACATTTATGCTTGAAACATATGTGCCTAGATCTCACAAAGCACAGGCACATTTATTTACAAAAATGCAGACAATCTTCCCCTTTGACTGCTCAGAAACAAAATATTTTTTTAGAAAGACGGGAGAAAATGGGCCATAAATTTGCCCATATCTTTTGTGAAGGCCCCACAAATCAATGGAGTTAAAGCCCGGGATATATTACATTTGCATATTTATGTAGCCAAACTTTTGGCAAGTGCTACTTTTCCCTCATCTTCATTTTATTCCAGTTTTCTACACTCTCCCCCCTATTGGAGTGATATTTTTTTTTTTCATCAGATGGAGAGGGACAGGATGCCTGATAAGATCAAACTGAGATGAAAAATTATGCCATTTCATAGTATGAAAGGATCAATTTTAACCTATCAAGTTTCATGAAAGGCAGAGGAGATAAATGCATATTGGACACTGAACTGTCACTAACTTATTCTCAATCTTATTTTCACCTGGTATTTCAGAGGATAGTCAGACCTTTATGACAGAAGTCTGGGTTGAAATAGTTTAGATTCAAAGGAAGATATTTCACTCCACTTTCGCCCACACCGTGATCCTTTAGAGCATGCTGACCACTTACAGAAAATAGTTGGCTCTTGGCTTCTTCTTTTCCTCCAGTTTTCCAAAACACATAATTTCCACTTTCTTTCTGGAAGGCTATTCTCTGTTTCCATGACTCTCTCATATTTTACAGTTTCCTCCTTGGGTATCTGCTTTAGTCTAAATTTCTATTTAGTCATGTTTATTTATTCCATCAGATTTCAGAAGTAGTACATTTCATGCAGAAAATTTGGAAAATACAAAAAGAGTATATAAAAAAAAAACAATAAGAGTTTATAATCCCCTATTATGCAGAAATGACCACAATGTCTGAGTCTGTCTCTCTCTCCTTTTATGCCCATATGTACATACGTATGTTGTGTACAAAATGGGAACTATTCTGTAACGTATCTTTGGGGTTTTTCATATTCTACTTTAAGAGCTCCTGTAAAGTGGGGAATGTTGACTTCTATAAAACCATTCCTGTATATCAAAATCACTGGAGGAGCTGTGAACGTTTTTCAAAAAAGTCTGCTTTCAGCCCTAAAAATGTTGATTTAATTGATCTGGTTTTATGCATAGGTATTAAAAAAAATCTCCCCAAATATTTCCATTTCTCTACGAAATAGAGAATCTACACTACAGAAAATTATTCTTTCCCCCAAATCTTTGTACTTGGCAATGATTCAGATGGTATACAAATAATAATACTTTGCTCCATGCAGCTATTTTCTTACTTGATCCCTGTCAGTTGACCACATTTTTCCATCATAGATTGAATGGGATTGCACTTTTCAGGTAGTTACTGCCCATATTGTAGAATATTAATAATACCCTTTCCAGGTGACTTTGGAAAACCTCCATTACAGTGCGGGTGGACAGCACACCTCTAATTCTTTGATTTGTGACTTGCTTTGACCAGTAGATCACTAGTGAAGGTGAATGAACGAGGGCTTTCAACGTGCTTCGAACTTCATGCTTTTTCTGTGCGCAGTGAGAACATTTCCAGTTCATGGTGGTCTAGGGAGAATAAAGACACACACGGAGGACACCTCAACCTGCGGCTGCGGCTGAGCCCACGTCACCAAAAGCTTGAAGCAAAGGGCCTTGCTCATCCACAGGCTGATACGGAAAAAAAAAAAAAATGCTGTTTTGTAAGCACTAATATTTTGTGAGTTTTGTTATATGACATCAGTGCAGAAAAAACCTGACTGACAGAGCCTCCTTTAGATTTTGGGGTTTTGTTGTTGGAGGTTGTGGATTTCTAAGACATGACAGTCCCACTTTCTAAACTTCTGGCCGTTGCTACTTTGGGTATTTACTGGGCTGTTCTACTTCTCATTATTTTAATACAAAGCCTACCCCTGAACTCCATCCTCGGCAATGTTTGTTCTTACTCAATAAATTCTCCCTGGCTAGCCTTTTCAATTCCCCTCAACTGTACCAACTGTGTTTTGATCAGTATCTCTAGAACTTAAGACGACAAGTCCTTAAACTTTATACCTGAAAATGCCTTGAGGACTCAAATTCAGTTATGTAGAAACGAACCCATCACTTTCTCTTCCCAATCTGCTACCCCTCACACGTTGCCCGTGTGGGTAAGGAGATCACCTACAATGTCAATTTGATTTCAAAAAGTAAAAACTAAAAAAAAGAAAAGAAAATACTTGTAGACTTTTATTTTCTCTTGAAC
>NW_003852405.1:31645345-31651080 GCF_000181295.1 Otolemur garnettii
TGACTGATCGGCCGCCCAGTGGACGGTCCAGATGTGACCAGAGGACTCTGACTGATCGCGGTCTGTTTGCTTTGTTCTCGGATCCTCTACTGATCGGGCCCTTACTCACTTTGAGTCAAATGCGAAACTAAAAGGAGACTTTAGATTTTAGCATATTGGAAATCATTTATTTAAAAGGAACTATTCATCTGTCAACTATTTATTGCTACAAAGAAAATAAAGAACAAAACAAAACCCCCCAAACAATCTGATAAGATGTATTTATTGAATCAGTACTTTGTGGCAATGTACTAGACCTTATATAACTTTTCATTCTGCAAAAGGTGGCTCTACTTCATATTATTATTTATTTTTTTTGGTTGCAGGCGAACCTATTACAAATAGTAATGCTCAATGATGTTCAGTTTTTATTTCTTTCACAACTCAGTAAATTAAAAAAAAATAAAAATCTTTCACCACATTACACTCATTAGAGTACAGCATTGATCTCATCTGTGCTGTATTAAAATGTTTGCTACCAATCATCTTAATTATAAAATGAATTGCTTAGTCACGTAACTAATAATGAGTAGAAATTGGCCTTCGTAACCACTTTTCTGTTGTCATCAATCAGCAATTTCCATAGTCACTGGGGAGACCAGATCACTATTTACTGTGAGACAGAGTAACAGACATCTAATTTAATTGCCCTACTAGGCACTGGAGTCATAATCTTTACACAAGACTTAATGTTTTCATTACTTATCAATTCACATCAATTCACTTATTGTTTTTATTCTACACTCACAGAACAGAAGCAGCTATTAAACAGTAGATATTTCCTTACTGTTTATGCGGAGATAAAAAACAGATGCAGAGAAGGTTGGGGTGAATAGATTGACTTAGATGATTATGTAGAAAGCCAACTTTCCAGTTTAGCTTTAATTGCCAAAACAGATCGTATCAGAAGGTTTTAACTTTTGTGGGTGAAGGTTTTATGTCCTTTCATTGAGTTTAATTATTTTAATGTTTTTTTCCTGAGACTTCCCCGGTGTCTGTGCCACCACCCAGTACTTGCTTTATTCTGAAGAAGTGATCCTGAAAGACACAAAATGACCACACAATATGATTCATGGATTAACATATTAAACATTCATTCATTCCTTACATGTTGTTTTTATAAACTGTGCTAGACTGGGGAATATATAGATGATTAAGAGTAAAAGTCATGTCATCCCGATGTGTAAGGTCTTGCATATTTACAAGTGAACTCTAAGTTAAAGTGTGCACAGAGCTTCTGAAATATCCCTAATGAAGAGAGAATGGGGCCCTGGGAATGTAACCTGAATGCCTGGCATTGAATAACATTTAATTTCTTTTTTATTTTGGATTAACACAAGGTACACACACAATTAGGCTACATTGTCTGTGTTTGTACAGTCTCAGTTGTAGTTGAGTCCTTCCCCTGGGAGCTATGCCCTGTACCCCTACATTGTACCTGATAGGTAGGTGGGAGCCTACCTCTACTTCCTGAATTGAATTTTGTTTTTTTTCTCATGTGGGCCTGTTCATCTGCTAGTTTCAAATTAGTATTGAGTACACGGGATGCTGCTTTTCAAGTTGAGGTGTATATTCACACTGGAATATTACGTAGCCATGAAGAAGAACAAGATTCTGTCATTTGCACCAACGTGAATGAAACTGAAGAACATTCTGTTCAGTGAAATAAGCTAAACATAGAATGAAAACTCTCTAATGTTCTCATTCATGTGTGGGAGTTAAATATCAATAATAGGCAATCTCAGGGAGACAGAGAGGAGAGAGATGGTTCCCAGAAGCTAGCAGGGGTGTACACAGTGGGGATGGTTAACTGGTGGAAAACCATGGTTAGATAGTTACATATAATGAACAATATTTGATAGCACAAGTGACTATAGTCAATGATAATTTAAAATATACTTTAAAATAACTAAAAGAGTAGAAATGGAATATTCCTAACACAAAGAAATGATAAATGCCAGAGATCATGAATACCCCAATTACCCTGTTTGATTAGTACAATTATAAGTCTATATCAATATATCATGTGTACCCTGTAAATATGCACTATTAGAAACAAAAAGACAAGCAAACAAAAATAGATTTAGAGATAAGTAAAATGCCTCACTGGTTGTAAAAAGGAAAACAATAATAAAAGGTCTGATTAATCTAAAAAAATCTATATTTCTATAGATTTAAAATCCAGCGGCTATTTAAAGTATGTAAGATAAAAATTTTTAGGCCTACAAATTTTTATAATGGAAAAAGAGGTAAGCCCACAATTGTAGTGTGATATTTTAATACTTTCTGGAGCTCATAGACTAAACACTGTGCATGGAGAAGGTCTGAACGGCACAATTAACAAACCTGCCTTCAGTAGTCGTGTAGCGTAAATGATCTAAGAACTGTCTAACGCACATTCCTTTCCATTGCATATGAAATCATAAGACAGCCATTAAGTAAAAATCTTTTAATCTTATTTATTATTTTATTTACATTAGGATCTACAATAATGTTTTATTCTTCCACTATGTGAATTAATCACATCTTCAGAGACTGGGGCTTTGAAAGGAAGCAATGGCGGAATTTAACAACTGAAGGAAGGAAAGATTGAACTGAGCTTTTAGGGTAGAGTGGGAAATAAGTGAGCCCGTGGAGAGTAGGGAGTGGAGAGAATGGAGGAACATTCCAAGGGGAGGAAGAGCCGTGTGAAGGCTGGTGGTGAGAGCACAAGAGTTTCCAAGGAGCTGAGTGTGCCCAGAGCACGGAGAGGAGTTGGGGTGTGCCAGTGGAGGTAGAACAGAACGTGTGAGGTTTATAGATAAACTTACATCAATGTTAGGAGCAAGGGTGGCCAACCACAGGGATAGAGTAGGGTTTTTGAGGGGCATGAGGCAAACAGATCGGCATTTGAAAAAGTAAACTCCAGTTGCATGTGGAGAATGGAGAGGAAGGCCACAGAGTGCATTTCAGGCCCGGCCAGGAAGCTACTGAAGCAGTTCACTCAGGTGGACATTGACGGGATACTGGCAGCAGTGGGAATGGGGAAAAATAAATAGATACGTGGGCTTTCTAAACTCGGAGACAAATGAAAAGCTAATTATAACTTGGTTATTTTATTGGCAAAATGATGGCTGTTACAGCACCATTTTCCATTTTTTTTCAGAGGATCACAAGCTTCAGTGAAAGAAAGAAAAATACTGCTAATGGCCGTCTGTACGTTCCTCATTTAGAAAAAAGCAGTGATGCACCCATCTCCCTCCTCCTGCCTGGTTCAGATAGAGACTGGAGAGTTCACTCCCTAGGCCACATCATGCAAACCAATTTCTTGTTGGTGAATGCAATGTGGTTATTATTTCCCAATATGATTATGGGTAAGTGGACATTTTTTGCTACCTAATGTATGTAACTTTGCACTTGGCACTTGCCTGATTCCTACCTCCTTTTCCATTTCCTTCCTAAGTCACCCAACATCTGCTAAATACCAAAGGGTCTACTTAATCAATCGCTCATTGTACCGCACAAGGAGTGATCCCACCTACTCATTAGCTAGTGAAATTTCTCTTGAAAAATTATTACCTTTGGGGCAAAGTAGACTCGGCAGTGGTCTGGAAGCCAAATGTTTTGTGTTCCACTTTCAGCAATGCAGTCCCCCTGTTGGGTAGAACTGGGATGATTCATTTCATCTTCCTTTCACTCAGTTCTCACTCCTTTCATCATTTACACGGCCTAGGGTATAGCGATCAACACCTCGGACAGGATTATACAATGGAGACATATTATGCGATGTAAATGCCTCCTGATCTTAAGACTTGATTACAATCCCACGTATCTGGAGCAGCACGCCATCGCGGTACAAGTGAAGAAAGTGATGCTTAGCAATTTCAGTTGATTCATCAGCCACATAAAAGCAAGTCAGTAAAGGTTTTACTGGATTCTAATTCTTAACTGCAAACAGTTTATCACAGTATTTTCTCCATCATTTGCATAAAAAAGCGTTTGTTTCTTGCCCAAAGTAAAAGGAAGCCGATTAAAGTGGTCATATTAAGGTAATTTAGCACTGAAAATACATTCCTCCAACAGGAGCAAAATCCTGCTGGTTTGATATCCACATCTCACACTACTTTTTTGAAGCAAAGTTAGCTATTTGTTCTTAAGATATATGTTAATATATGAAGCACCAAACAATTTATTGAACTCTAACTCTTTCTTTTAAGTTATTGCCTAATCATTTCTCAGTCGATGAACAAATAAGGAAAGGTTCAATAATTCATAAGTAATGCCTGGAGAGGTGCATTGTTCAAAAAGGCTTACTTTTTTTTCATTTCATATAAGAGATTTCTGAAACGTATTTCTTAAAGAAAATAAAATATTAACAAGAAGTATAGTGGGTTACTGAATACTTTTATTCTAAGCCCTCTGATATTTCTCTCTAGACCTAGTTAGAGCTCATTTTTTAACACTTCGACATCTTTGTTCTTTTAGTGTTTTTAACCATTCTCTATGAGCCCTAGATCCCTGGTCAAACTTGAAAAATGTCCTCTTCACCTTCTGTTTTCCTAGTGCAGCTAGTTCACATAGATCTTGAATTTTTTCCCCTTTCCCCCTATATTCTAGTTGTCATAAATGCATTTTGAGAAATACCTTGCTGCTTTGGTTGACTGCACATAATGTGCCTGATCAAGGCAAAGACCTGCTTCCGGTAAGAAGCATGGAGCGTAGCTCATTCCTTCCTTTCCAGTACCGCACAGGAGCAGAGAAACGCATGTCAATAAATTGTTCATTATTAGCTGCACGGGGCTTTGCAATCTTTTGTGATGGGGCACTTCTCTCCACAGGATAGTTTAAAATCCTCAGTGCATTATACAGATCATCTAAATCTGTATTTGAATTCAAATCTATATTTTATCTCAATACTTCTAATTATTTGTGTTGTATATTTATTGATCTTGTTATTTTAAGAGTGTTTTGTATATACAATTTCTTTAGCAAAAGAAAAGCACCCTTCAGAGCTGAATATTACATCCAAGCTTGTTTGAACTCTGTTTAGACTTTCCACAATGTATCTATGGACTTTTAATGCAGGGTATAACATCCAGCTGTCATCCTACATAGGATGCTATAAACCTATAACAAATAATCAACTTTATTTACTTTGTGGCACTGTGTGTGATGACAGAACGATAGAGGAGGGCAGCTTTGGGGGAGCCTATTTCCATCTGGGGAATTTCAAGTATCATTCACTTGATATTTAAAATTCAGTCATTCATTAAAAAAATGTGAAGTGTGGTTTATCGTTTGCTTAAACTCTCTATTAAGTGCAACAAGAGCTACACAGATATGTTTTCTTTTCTTTTTTTCTCTGCAACTATAACTAGTTCTATAAGTGTGCATTTTACCTGTTGTGTATTTATATATATATATTACCTAACTTTTAAATATGAATTTATATCAAGCATGTAGCTCTCCCACTCCCATTTTTATTCTTCACTTTAAGATGAACTATTCAGTCTTACAAATGAAAATCATGTTATTTGTAAACAACAATGCACAATGAGCCACATTGAACTATAGTAACCGTTGTAATGAAGCTCCAGGCCAATGACTTTCAACTGTGGGTGTGAGAGGATCTTAGGCATGATGTGAAAAATTTTAAAGATCAGTAATTATTTCTGAAAGACATTCAAAGCACAGTAAGTATAATCTTTTCTTTGCTC
>NW_003852405.1:31655664-31660207 GCF_000181295.1 Otolemur garnettii
CCCTTAACAAATATAAAGTGGCCATCTTTATCTTTGGTTACTTTTGTTGGTTTAAATCCTATTGTATCTGCGAATAAAACTGCAACACCTGCTTTTTATTTCCAGTATTAACAATTCTTTTACTTTCCTATTGCCAATGATTTAATATGATAACTATCACATAAATTAGATTTAACAAAGTATGTATATTTAATTTAACTTAGTATTGAATAATAGATATTATTTTGACTAAACAAAGCATTGTTATAAATTAAGCAGACAAGGCCACACACAGAGAAATAGTAGGACAAAAATTTCTAGGGAAAATATGAGTGGCAAATAGTAATTCAATACTTACTTTGCCTTTGTGTTGTGAAACATCTATCTGTGGCCTAAAAATTGGCAAAGAAGGGGTTTTCATGATACTGAAACAGCATCATCCAGGGTCAAGATTATTATTAAGGGGTTACAAATAAATCACGCATTCTAGATGTTAAAAGTGCTTTTGAGCCCTTTCTGTTAGACAGTTGCTCAGACGGTTTGCCTTGCTCCCCACATCTTGACCCCAGAACGAGAGATCGTAGAGATCATCTCTCACTATATTAGACTCACTCAACTGTTACCTTTTTGATTTTTGACCATGAATCATTGTTTTTGGTACTGTCAGTTCTGTGCTTGCATAAGTCTGACCTAATAAGAGAAAAAGCTTCAAATATGTCCCAGATAATATATCTTAAATTTAGTTTCGGGTGACTGGAGGAACGTTGAACACATTTCCCCCAAATTGTAAATAATAATTCCTGGGTTTGGTGCTCTAACACCGTGGAGGAGTGAGCCCTTTATCCAGACCTCAACCACAAAAGAGATGGTCTTGTGTCCCTGCAGTCAAGTGAACGTGGAATCTCCTGTCAACTTGCATCAGACTCACTTCTAAGCCACAAGGCAGCCCTCATTCCGTCCTTGCTGACCGGCTCTTTCTAAGCCGCACGGGGGCACCCATGCAGAAAAAGCAAAAATCTCACCTGCAGCCAGGGAGTCTGTGCATGTAACACAGCCAGTCTGTGCAGTGACAGGCATGAAATACACCGAGAGACACTGCTGCTGGTGGGCATTCTCCGCGAGGGCCTTGCTTTTCCTGTGCTGATAATCTTTGCAGAGCATGAAGCCAGGCGTCCTCTGGATGCAATTGATTTACGAAGGTTAATTCTTAGGAGGAGGGCTGATCCCACAGCGTGTTTTGTGTGAGGTCACTCACTAGCCTTTGAATTCCACACCTGTGTTAATTGCAGCAATTTGAATTATTTTATTTAAATTGCCAGTGAAATTGTAGCAATTATAACAGCGTGAACTGTTTCTGTTTCTTTTTCTTCTCTGCTGCATATGCCATTTTGGACTCTACCAGGTTAACTTTATTAGTGCTATAATTTATGCCTCAACTTTTATATTGGCAGGTTCTGCAGAAGAGTGGTGTCAGCCACACGAGATTGACTTCTTTTGCATGAAATTTAAGCAGTGCTACATAAAGACACAGCTATCTTCAAATGGCACAGACAGTTTTCTTTTATGTGTTGAAATTCCTGTGTTTTATATTTTAAATGTTAATGCCTGGCAAGAGACTTAAGTGGTTAATTCACAGATTCCAAATCTCAGTCTTCATTGTGAGCTGCAATGCTTGCTCTGAGTTGTGTTTATAAAGATAAATAGAAAGAGCTCTTTAGGAGTTTCCTATTTTATTTATTTTTATTTTTTCCTTTTTTATCTTTTTTTTTTTTTTTTGAGATGGAGTCTCACTCTGTCACCCTGGGTAGAGTGCCCTGGCATCATAGCTCACAGCAACCTCAAACTCCTGAGGTCCACTGATTCTCCTGCCTCAGCCTCCCTATAGTAGGTGGGACTATAGGCACCTGCCACAATGCCCTGCGAGACGGGGTCTCACTTTTGTTCAGTTTGGTCTTGAACTCCTGAGCTCAAGGGATCCACCCAACTCAGACTCCCAGAGTGTGATTATAGGTGTGAGCTACTGCACCTGGCCAAGTTTACCATTTTTAATACGAAAAACTATCAATAGCCAATTTTAACAGATAGACTTTATCCTGATAACACACATTTGTAATTAGAAGTTAATACAACTACTCTCTTAAACACATTAAACCCCATTGCACTGACTGTGGACTAGAGAATAAACTCACTTATCCCATAGTTTTGTGCACCTGTTTGAGGCAGGAGGGAGAAAGGCCTCTTTCAAGTGTCCCTCCCTCGTTTTTCTTGCTCAATTGCAACAGTTCTCTTTCAGGTCTGATAAACAGAGGTTGATGGCTAAGGGAAGACCCAAGGCACCTTCATCTCAATAGGTTCTTGTGCATACTAGCAGAGCCAAAATCTAGATACCACACCACTAAATTATAGTGGGGCACAGTCAATTATACAATCCACAATCATTCCTAAGATGCAAAGGCCACCTGCCTTGGTCTGCCCACGTGTCCTTCCTGACATCTGAAATCTTCCAAATTCTTCCTCACATTCCTCTTTTGTCTGTAACACTTTTTGGTAAATAATATCCTTAGGAAAATACATTGCATTTTTTAAAGTTAAGAACATTTTAAGAATATGCAGTACCTTTTGATATTTAAATCTAGTAGGACAAGAACCTCTCCTTACATGGTGACCTTTCAAATACTACCTTAAAATGGTAATGTGATTAATTGACTAACATACAAATATAAATTAATCTACTAAGCAGAGACATTTCCACATATTAGAATATATTTAATCATATAGTTGCTCATAATAATTTTAGCTATTCTGGATGTGCAATCTTGGTTAAATTTTATTTTGTAAGAAGATACATATTTAATTTTTATGCCAATTCTCCTCATGCCAAGATTATTATCACCATGATCTCTACCAAACTTTCTATAGCAATATGGCAGGCTCAGCTCTGAGGATCCAATCTGTAAAATGTGTCACTCTTGCTAATCACAGTCTGACACTCTAAAGATTAGTTTACTATGAAAATGAGTCCCAGGAGACTAGACCAGATAGAGAATGATTCACGGACACAGAACAAGATGCCACATTGCTTTGAAGATTGTAATTAACTTATCCATGGTGCCAAATAGCGCCAGCATTGGATCCAACTGATTACAATCGAAGGGGTAGAGAAGAGACGCCCTAGTTTCTCAAAGACCACACATGTGCTTAATTCCGAGAACGTGACGGAGAACTTTTTATGAACGTGAAAATCTGGAATGGTCTTTTGTCAAAAAATGATTTTTCCAGTTACAAATCTTTGACCCATAGAAGTAACCAGCTTTGTTGTTTGTTAATGACTTTTGTTTACAGCTCTGCTCATTTCTTTTCTATCTAAAGAAAACCTGGTTGACACTCCATCATGAAGCAGAAATAAAACGGACCCATGTGAGATACTCTTGCAGCTACAGATCTCTGAGTAATTAAAAAGGGCAATTAAATATGTGGAGGACATTTTTCATATGGTGCTCTTACTAGATTTGATCCAATGTGAGCACAGGAGACCAGAAGAAATATTGCTTGAAAAAAATTTTTAATAAAGGGAATTAGTGGTTTCTATACTTCAATTTATGACTTCCTACTTATTTTAAACAGATCACTCCAATAATATCCTCTTCTTTCTAATTTTCTCCCTGATAAAAATTTTGTTTTCCTTAAAAGAGAAATTCTAGTGCATTCCAGAAAACATCTCTTCATAGTACACATGTTTAGGCTTTTAAATCTAACAGGGATGCTCTACCTCCTTGCTTTTATACTGCTGAAGTTTATTCATCAATCTCCCCTCTAACTTCCTGAAGGTTTTATAATTCATAACACATGTTTTACCACAAGATTATACATTTATATTTTAGTAGTATATATGTTTATTCCAAAGCTCTTAAAAACCTGAACTTCTTTCAGGAGTCCTGGTGTGCACTTAAGTAAAATGTAGTGATTTGCAACCTAAATTCTTCTTATTTCTCTGATTGAAACAAAGATCTAGAAGATAATAA
Source organism: Otolemur garnettii (assembly GCF_000181295.1). Taxonomy (NCBI): domain Eukaryota; kingdom Metazoa; phylum Chordata; class Mammalia; order Primates; family Galagidae; genus Otolemur; species Otolemur garnettii. The sequence goes on from NW_003852405.1 coordinate 31,659,666, forward strand.
CATTTATTATTATTAGAGGAAAAATTAGAGGCATAGTTAAAGAATAAAATGTGAATAATTACTTCTGGAAATGTGGTGGAAGTATTTTTATTTTGCATTAAAAAATACATATAAATGTCAGAAAAATAGATATTAGATAGGTTATACAGCCTATTAAAAGAGGAAAGAAAAGAATGATGCCATTTTTCTTTGGGAAGGAGCTTCTAACAGCAGATTTCCAGTTGCTGCCATGTGGAGGTACTATTTTCATTACCTACTTGAGAAATCAGTCAACCAAAAGGCAAAACTCTTAAGCAATAGGTTTTGAAAAGTTAGACGGAACTAGGTTTAAGTCCCTGGTCAGTTGCCTCCTATCTTTGCAACCTTGGGAATGTTGTTTATTTATTCTATGGTTGAGCTTCACTCTCTTTTTGTGCGAAGACAAGAAAATGCTCCTTTTAGGGGTCCCTACACGAGTTCCATGATAGATGTGAAAATGTCTGGCACAGTCTACGGCTTCTGACAGGGGCTCAGTTAGCTTTCTCAGTCTGGCACAGTCTACG
>NW_003852405.1:31660278-31698975 GCF_000181295.1 Otolemur garnettii
GCACAGTCTATGGCTTCTGACAGGGGCTCAGTTAGCTTTCTTATTCTGGCATAGTCTACGGCTTCTGATAGGGGCTCAGTTAGCTTTCTCAGTCTGGCACAGTCTATGACTTCTGACAGGGGCTCAGTTAGCTTTCTCACTGGTTAAGAAATCTCAAGGACACAGAGAAAGAGGATATTTAATGTATTTTATCATTTTGTAAACTCTGGAGAGATTTCACAATTTGACAACATTAAAGTTTTATTTGTGTTGTAATGTATTCTTATTTCTTATTTCCTTACCACATATAGAGTGGAGAGAGCAGAGACTGGGTAATAAATCTTGCCTACCAGAATTCCCAAGACAACTTTCAAGTAAACAGAAGAAAAGCAGCTTTGAATGATTTCCTTTTTGGGAAAAAAAAAAAAAAAAAGGAAGGAAAAAGAAAAAAACAGACAAAGAACAATAACATGAATTACTATCTCACCCCTACTTTAATTTTAGACTTACTCATAAAATTTAGTGTGTTAAAGTTTTAGTGCTTAATTATTTTCAATATTATACAATGTCTTGAGATCAATATATAAATATTATCTAGTCACAAGGGTTCACTCCCCATAATCTATTGATTGACCTTCTTAATACAATAACTGCACTGCCTCATAAAATAAATTATAAAATTCTTCCCCGCAAGAAGCTCCTTGACTTCATTCTTGTCTTAATGTATCTTTTCCCCTCTTTCTGGTGAGAAATAGTGGAAGGTGCCATTGCAATGTCTACAGCCATATGTTTTATAGGGAGATGTGGTGAACAAGTGACTTAATAATAGTCATCTTCTTTCACTGCCTAGACTCAGAAAATACAAGGGGGAACATTACCAGAGAGTTATGGTTTGGTTACATAACTCTTTGTTCTAAAAAGATCTTAAATCAGTACCTTCCACTTCTTCCTTTTTCCCAGAAATTCTCAGTATTGTAGTATCTGAAATGATCTAGCTTCTTGTCAGACTCAAGAAAACTATATGGAAAGAAGTTGTGTTTTGAGGTAAATAAGTGACTAAAGAAACATTTAATTTTTTATATATCAATAAGAGGATGTAAAGATAGAGTTCAGTAAATATTTTTTAGTTTCATTTATTTTCACATTTTATCAATATATTTGTAACTGACCTGTTGAGCTAGTGGTGACAGCAGATAAAATTGAGGTCATTCAAAGTGTTTTACTGTAAAAGGGCATTCTCAAATGGCATGATTTTATTACTAAAATATGAGTATAAGAGTTTACCTGTAAACATGTAAACGCTTATAATGAAATTTTAATAAGTGTAGTTGAAAAGTATTTTTCTTCAGTTCTGAATGTTATATATATTTTGTTATAATTGGATTATATTCTCAAAGTAAATGGATAGTATCAGATCCAAAGTTACTTTTTGTTAAGGTGTACCTTTGCCCATTAATTTGTCTAGCATTAATTTTTTATATAACAAATGTAATAACAATTAAAACATTCTGTATACTTTCAAAAGGCTCAAAAGAAAGGAAAAAGAAAAAAAAAGAAATAAAGGAGAAAAAAAGATGGAAGGAAGGAAGGGAGAAAAAGAGAAACTTAAATAACTTCCTATTCCAGGAATCGCTAATGGTTTTTGTTGAATTCCATAAGAATATACTTTTATCTCTGAAGAATTTTAACTTCGAATTTGAAAAGTGGGAAGGAGGGGCACAAAGCAGATTAGAAAGAGCCCATATGTGCTGCTCTCATTAAAGGATCAAAAGCTGCAGGTGGATAGTCACCTAAGGATGGACCGTCTTAGAAACAGCACAGAAAAACACCAAGAAGCAATGGGATGCATTCTCAGTAAAGGAGGAGGTGACAGGTGAATCACTCTGCAAGATTGGACGGTACCTGAGGAAGGTCAGAAGGAGAAAGTCCTAGGGCTCTACACTCTCTTTCTCACATCTGCAGCCTGAGCTATGAGGTCTGCCTCAGCACCATCACAGAGTTGGTCTGATCACATAGCTGCCTGGAGACTGTGGAACTGCACTAAGGAAAAGTACAGTAGGGGCCTGTTGAACACCTCTTGGTTTACTGCAACAGATGCCATTCCTAGCTCTCAGGTACAGGGTACCAGGTTTATCTAGGACTCAATATTCCTACTGCCACCTCTGCTTTGCCCCTACAGGCTGAGTGAGGAGACAGCAGACTGGATGTTTTACTGTGCCCTGTGACTGGGAGCCAAGAACCTCCTCCCTCAACAGGGCATATGAGCAGAACAGGCAAAACAGATGCCACCGAGACCAGCTGAGAAGGCCTGCAGGGGCACCCACATGGGACCTAGGCAGGGGGAATGCAACTCAGACATGAAGAGGAATGGGAAGCATTCCCATTTTGTGGCAACTTGGATAGAACTATAGAGACTATTACCCTAAGTGAAGTATCTTTGGAATGGAAAACTAAACACCACATGTACTTTTTAATAATTAGGAGTAATCAATGCACACAGACAGGTACAAAGAGATGTAAAGATCATTGGGAATCAAGGAGATAGGGGACATAAGGGAAGGGTAAAAATCTATTTATTAGACACACTGAACACTGGGTGGGTGACAAACACACTGAAGCCTGAATTATGTATCATAAGATGTATCCAGGCAACAAAAACAGATGTATCTCCTCAATACCATAGAACCTCCATAGTTGACCACCTCCTTACATTGACCATTGACCTAGTTTTTATGAACCAGACATGTGCCATATATACTTAATGGAAGACTGATCTCTACATATTGACCACCTCTTGACCACTTGGACTGTAACACACAGTATTAATTTATCCTCCACACTACACTAAGGGGTAGAAGCTGTGGGCTTTTCCCCTTGGTTGTATTATTTTTTCTTTAGTGTCATTAGTTTTTTTTTTTTTTTTTTTTGAGGCAGAATATCACTTGGTCACCCTTGGTAGAGTGCCATGGTATCATAGCTCACAGCAACCTCAAACTCTTGGGTTAAAGTGATTCTTTTGCCTCAGCCTCCCAGGTACCTGGAACTGCAGGCACCCGCCACAATGCCTTTTTATTTTTTAAAGACAGTATCTCGCTCTTGCTCAGGTTGGTCCTGAACTCATGAGTTCAGGCAATGCATGTGCCTCAGCCTCCCAGGTTGTTGAGATTACAGGTGTGAGCCACCGAGTATTTTTTCTGTAGTTCTTTTTTTTCACATTTTATCATTACCACATATTGTATCAGGCCTAACATCCTATTGTTTATCATGTGCTGTGGAAGCTTTTTTTTCAATGTGAAGGACTGGTCTGAATGGCAGGTACATCCTACAATTGCTGAAAAAAATTTACAGTTAATCGAGGCATGATGGCTCAAAGGAAAAAACTCAAAGAGCTGACATTGAAGGAAAAGGTTGACCTTACACATTTTTATGGAAAGCAGCATCCAAAGAAAAACGGAAGAACATTTTGTTGTTAGTAAGACCACAGATAGCAATATCCAAAAATGTACACATGAGTGCTTGGAGGGATATAGTAAGGAAAGTAGAGACTTACAGTGGAAAAGGAGAAAAACTTCTCTCAATGAAGTCAATAAAGCCACATTCAAACAAACGAGGGGAGTTAATGCCTGAATCTCTGGGCTGATGATCCAAGAAGCTGCTAAAAATTCACACATGAATTCAGGGTGTCAGATTCCCAAACATCAAGTGATTAAGAAATTTAACTGTGACATGAGCTCTCCCATGAAGTCTTATGTAGTGAATCCAATAAAGTTCCAGTGGAAGTTATGGAAGAGATCTTCAAAAAGTTCCTGGTCTTCTCCAGAGGCTTCAAAAATGCTATCTTTAACCCTGGCAAGTCCAGACAGAAGACTCATCATGAAGGGTGAAATGAAAGAGAGGAAAAATTTCCAGAGAACATTCCACAGTTCTGCTTTATACTAGCTCAACCAGACAGAAACTAAAGCCCTTGGTAACTGGTGAATCAGCAAAGCCAGGTGCATTCAAGAACCAGAAGCCCGAAGACCTCTCCATCACTTGGAGACCACACACATGCACGTGGGTGACTGGTGCCCTCTTTGAGAAGTGGGTGAGGGGAATCAACTGAGAAATGAAGAAAAATGGGTTTCTTCTACTGAGAGTAGACAACTGTCCTGGCCCACAAGTGAATCATCTCACAAAAGTGACAATGAAATTTCTGCCTCCAGACATGACCTCAAAAACCCATCCTTTTGATCAACACATTATCAAGGCATTTAAAGTACACTACCAAGCCCAGCTCTGCAGTGGATCATTACTAGAAGATAGTTCATCTGCTACATCACTTAACTGGCTGCTGTCCTCTGGGTCAGTTCTTCTTGGAATGAAGTTAAATCATAAATGATACAGAAGTGTTTCAGGAACATGGGATTTGTCACATTGTCACAATCCAAGAGCCACAACATTTTGTCCCCATCAGACAGTCCATCTCCCATGGCAGAATTCAAAGGAGAAGATCCTGAAGGCTTAGTTGCAATGGATGATGAGGTTGCCATGGTCAACCTGTAATGAACCTGACCCAGAAGCAATTATCCAAGTGATAATGGTCCAAAGTACAGACCAGTGTGAAAGCGCATGAAGCAGCTGAAGAAGTGGGAGAAGCAAATGAGGACGACACAGAAATTACAGAGACTCCAAAAGAAGAGGATGTCAGGCATCTAATAATGCAGTTGAAGTCATTTGCTGGGGAGAAATGCTCAGGTGTGCTGAGTTAGTGTAACCAGCTTTGAGAGTGCTTTATACACTTATTCTTGTAATAATAATAAGAAACAGATCAAGACTGATTCTTATTCAGGAAAAAAATAATTAAACGATGATAAAACAGTAAATGTATTGATTACATATGATACTGTAGGTATGATTTTACTGTTTTAATTATGTTTGATTTTGTGTGATACTCCATAATAAAAGCTATACAAGAAGTATAGTAAATGCACATAACAGTACACTTAGCCTAGTTCTTTTATGTTGACCAGCTTGTTACAGCCTCCTGTGTAGTCAAATTGCAGAGGTTCACTGTATTTTGAAATATAGAAAATAACAATATGCAGTTGGTTGCATGAAGCTTGACATTTAAAACAATTCCTTCCCTTATTACCAAAGGTTAAATAAAAATGGAATAGATATAATAATTTTTTGATAAGTCCATATAAGTTTAAGACTCATATAACTGCTACTATGTCCACCTTTCAATCAAAGATGAATTATTGTGTATTTCTCTACATTTTCCCTCCAATTATTCAGTTAAGAACATTTTTGAATGCTTTATTGAATATTTAATATAGAAATCTTAGTAAAATACAATCCTGACTTTGAATTACTTATACTCTACAGGGAAACACAGAAAAACAAAGAGAATAAAGAGAAATTTTTGGGCTTTTTGTGACCACAACCCAGCTCCCAGCTCCAATGGCTTAAAAATCAAAGGAAATGAGTTGGTTCACAAAACTAATAGTCCAAGTCCATCTTCAGAGAGGGCTAATAATTATGCAGCCAGGAATTAATCTTTCTCCAAGTCTCAGCTTGAGTTCTTTCTGTGCTGGCTTGTTTATCTAATTTAGGAAGATTTTGACTTCATTAGGGCAAGATGGCCTCTAAAAGCTTTAGACTTACCAGGAAAAAGAGAGCTCCTTTTTTCACATACTTTTGTGAAAAATCTCAGAAAGTGCTATCACTGTTCCAGAGAATGAGGAGTCAGTGGGAAGCCTTGGACCGCATACTTCAGGCTAGATCATGAGAGGGTTAACATTGCCAAAACATATGGGTGAAGAGGGGCCAAGGGGATTCTTCAGAGAAAAACCAGTGCTTTTCACACTTGAGAGTATTCTGAGTGCCAGGCAGGGCAGATAAAAACTGTAGAATGAAATACTGCAGTAACAACAATGCAGATGGCACGTCCAACCTGTCATTGTAACATTGTAATTAAGGGTAGAGTCCTTATGGTGCTGGTTCCCTGTAAGAAAAAAACTAGTGTTGTGTCTTAGCTTCTGATAAAGGGCAGATATCTATATATGTATATATATATATTTTTTCTATGTATTCTTTCCTGGTTCATGCCCTATTGTCAGGCAAACTGATGTGATTGATGTTGTGATTTCAATTACCAGAACTCAGTCTTGCTAACTGAAGATGAGCTCATCTCCCGTAGGCAATTAGTAAAACAATCACAGCCTACGTACGAATATGTATTCAGGGATTATTAAGAGTTATAGTTATAGCATTTCCCTTCCCATCAACCTGGCTGGATGGCCCATGCTCATCTTTATAAAGATGTCTCAAATAGCATCTGCAACAAGAGGCAATTCCCGACTCATCCTTATAGCTGTAGAATAAACATTCCTCTTATTCTCTTTTTGTGTGTGGAGAGAGCAGGAGGAAGAGAGGGGAAGAGAAGAGGAAAGTGGGAGAGAGGACAAGATATTTTGCTCTAGACTCTAGAGGAATTGGAAAAGAATTATGAAGATGGTGGCTTTATATAAAAGTAGAGAGAGAGCAATGAGCAGGGGAAGATACGAACAACATTATGACGGCTGTTTGAAATAGTAGCTATCATTTAGGAGCAGCATTAATATTTTTTATTTCTTCATTTTATACCGTGGTTGTTACAAGACAGGGCAAGTGGATGTAAGGGAGTTGTCGTAAGTACGTGTATAGGTAATATAAAATTATTTGATTGCTCACTATGGAGCTACTAGAGATAGAATCTCTTGTGAAATTGAATACAATACCAAAAAACCATGGCGATCAGGCATTTTATGTTATTGAGGCTATTTGAGTATAGGCTGTGCTCTTCCTGAGATTTCTAGTTGCATTGTTTTATTTTTAATTCCTTTAAGCACCAAAATGTTTATTTGACAAATTTTTAAATGGAAGCTTTCCAAAATCAATATCATAATACGATTTACCCTTGCCCAACATGGGTTTAAACCGTATGTATATACTGATACATGGATCATCTTCAAGCCCCTGCCACCCCTGCATCAGCAGGCCGAGCCCTTCCTCACCCTCCTCCTCCTCAGCCTGGTCAGAGTGAAGACAGCACAGAAGACCCTTGTGAGGACATTTCCACTTACAGAATGGCAAATGTATCTTCTCTCCTTTAGGATTTACTTAACGACATTTTATTTTCTCTACCTTACTTTATAATAAGAATATGTCATATAATACACAGAACATAAAAGTATGTGTTAATTGACTTTTCATGTTCCAGCAAGGCTTCTTTCTGGTCAGCAGTAGGCAGTTAGTAGTTAAGTTTTTAGAGAGTCAACAGTTATATGTGAAGTTTCAACTCTGAAGGGGCTAATTCCACAACCCCATGCTATTCAAGTGTCCACTGTACTTTATATCTGCTTAAATATTCTTAAATAAATATGCTGAACAAAACCCAAACCAAACCAAAACCAAACCAAAACACTTTTGTCTTTTGCCCACAGTGATCTACATCTCGCTGTGATTGCCAAGGCCAATACACAGACTTACAGCTCATTTCTCAGAACTCTGGCCTTCTTGAAATATTGTCACTAATAATTACAGGTGTTTCTGCCTTTGGGGTCCTGTTGTTCCACTGCTCTTATGCTTCTGTAAAATAATGTTACATTCAAAACACATAGTAAGTACTGAATAAATACTAACGATTGTGAATGTCCTAGAAGTCAGACAGCCCTTCCTGATTCCAATTTGCCATTTTTTAAGTACTAAAGACTTCAAAATCAGATTAGCAAATTTGTTATCGTTGCTTATAAATTTTAATTGCTAACCTCTATGTTAAGTTCCGTGGAATCATGAATGAGAGACTCTCTCAAGGTTAGGGTATATGAGAGGTGTGGTCTGAATGCTTGTGTCTCTCAAAAATTCATATATTGAAAACACAATAGCCGATGTGATAGTATTAGGAGGTGGGACATTTGAGAGGTGACTAGGTCATCAGGACAGAGCCCTCATGAAAGGTATCAGCACTTGTATGAAGGAAGCCCAGAGCTGCCTTGTCCCTTCCATCATGTGAGGACTCAGCTGGAAGACAACGTAAATGAACCAGAAAGTGGGCCTCCACCAGACACGTCTACCAGCACCTTGATCCTCAAATTCCCAGCCTCCAGAACTGTGGGACGTAAGTTTCTTCTGTGTGCGAGATACCCAGTTTGTGGAGTTTTGTTGTATAATAGCCTGAAAGGCTGAGAAAACCTAATGGGTTGTGTTTGTGTTGTGTGACCCTTTACTTTACCATGTCTCATACAGTGTGCTATTTTGTACTCAAAAGAAAAAAAAATTGTAAGGTAGCCAGGAAAGAAATATTATCATCACTTTAAGAAGGAAAAACTAAAGTTTAAATAAATTGGCCAAAGTCAGTGCAAAAGGTGGTCCCTGGCAGAGCTGGAATGGAAACTTATCCTCTTACTCTTCATCTGCTGTTACTTCTATTACTGGCTGGTGTGGTCAGTGTTCCAGGATGTTCAGTACTGCATATTCAAATGCTACTAGGTGAATTGTTACCCAAATAAGGACAGGCCAAATGGAAATCTACTAGCCAATCTGAGAAGGGTTTCACTCAGCTGTCCTCAATTCCTATTCTCCCTCTGAGGGCAAAATGGTCTGTTTGTTTCACTCACATTCTTTGTCATAGTTTGTGATCAACCTTTTAACTCTCTCTGTAAAAATCCAAAGATAAAACTGAGGCAATCGCTTCCCAGAGGCAACTCTACTTATAATGGGCAACAGGACAGCTTCCATCTCCCCATACGCCCGTGGAGTTATCTGGGCCCTCTCTCAATGCTCGTTCCTCTTTTGACTAGATGTAGCTACAAAAATACGTAAGACTTGGATTTGGAAAATAAAGGAACTGAGAGAGGCCAGCTATAATTTCTGGGTTTTGGTCACCATCCTAGAATTAATATAAACCTGTTGATAAATGTTCATGTGGTCGTTACTGTGCGGGATTGGGATTGCCCTTCCACCTGACATTTGGCTGAGCATTGAGACCGAGGACACACATACAACAGGGGTGAAAACATTCACTACGTAAATAATGAGACCTTCTGGGGCCAGTGGGAAAAGCTTCTATGCTGGTGCAAAAATGGCTTTAGAGAGCAGGGAGTACCAACCAGCTTGGGTTTTATGGAGGACAGAGCAAGGCCTGGGTTGAGGGTTCCCTCTCACCAGCTGAGGGCCACGAGTTCAACTGCTCCTTAGCAACAAAGGAAAGAACTCCGGACCTCTTAACACCTTGCCCAAATATGGGGCAGAAGGGGAAGGGAGAGGTGTTGGGCTTGACATCATCAGTAATCAAATATAAAAACAGAGTCTGTCTTTTTATTATGCCTAATAAATAAGCAGTTGATTGAAAGAAGCCCTCGCTCTAGTCATCAAGCTTTAATTGTAAGTCCTGTCTTTAAAATAGGCTCACTCCTTTGAGCATGAGACACTGGGGCTTCTGGGATGCTGAGGGCATTCAGATGGGAATCCTTCATTTCCCCAGATTTCTTTATAAATAAAATAAGCCTAACCAAGGAATGGAAACAAACAGTGAGACAAATACGAGCCTCACTTCCCAGGAAGGGCTCGGCCATCAGAGTCACATATTTTTGCATATCAGCTCTTCACAAGACTCACACTGCCCACGGGGCCCTGGACACCACACTGTGTACTATCAAGATGCTTCGAGAAAATTAAACAATAATGGTAAATTGGCGGTCTACAGGGAAGGCTCGTGGCAGAGCAACCTGGCTGCTTCTGAATGACCATCAGCAGGATTTACCTCCTTTTATCTCTTTAGCTGTGTAACAGAGTGCTTGCAGTACCCCTAGGAAGTTCCTTTATCCTTGGCAGAAGGGGTTTGTGAGTCTTGATTTCAATGCCCTTTTATGTTACTCTCTGTCAAAGGGGATGCTGTGCAAGGAGAGAATCTGTAACAGAAATGACAGGCATGACAGCCTCATAGAGCCAGCGTCAAAAATATTAGTGAACAATTTAGTAGGCCATCAAGCACATGAATAGACTGGCCCTTTGCCATCCACCATCTGTCTAGGTGGGAAAATACTGCAGCAGGATCAGAGGCAGGAGGTGAGAGGAAATGGCACACTCTCTGATGCTGGAGGAACCTTTTTCTTTTCTCAAAAGGCTGATCATCCCAGGGCGTGACCTAAGGCCATTTTTCTCTGTTTAAGAACCTGCTAGGGGCTCTGTAGGGAGCCGGAAGGGATTATTTCTCTGGGCTCTATTGCAGCCTTCACCACGCACCATACAAAAGCCTTCTCAATTAGATTTAGTATCATCTAAACTTAGGTGCATAATCTCAGCCTGTTTGAATTCTCAAACTCCATGCTAATCCCCTTTTAAACATTAAGCTTGTACAAGAGTTCAATTCTGTTTTCTAGCTTCTGTATTGCTGTCACAGTTAGATTTTTTTTTTTTAACATCATGTACATTCTTTCATTTGCTTGCCACCTTAGGACTTTGAAAGAGCATGAGCCACATGATATGTTAACATTTCCATCCTCCTGCTTCTTTGAGCGTGTGTACAGATGTCTGGGTGCCCACATGTGCACTGTATTCTTTCTTCCTCATTGAACTATTGCTGTTATCTAACTCCTAGGTGGTGACAGCCTTAGATTGCTGGAAACCTGTCCAATACCTTGCAAGATCACAGCTCCGTGAGATCAGGAGCTCCTTCTGTTTTGCTCATTAGGACTCCAGGCTTAGCACATTGCTGTGTCTTGCATAATAATGCTCAACAAATATTCATTGAATGAATAAATATATAGATGCTATAGAAATGCTTTTTCTTCTAATCCTTTACCAGAATTGTCTGGACGGCATATGGTTCTCTTTTTAACTCTTTCTTTTGTCTCTATTTATTGCCCTTTATTTAAAAGTAGGCTTCCTTTTTTGTACTTACAAGTCACAGGCAATGTAGATGTATTTGAAGAAGACATGATATGCTCTGAGATTTCAGCAGTTGCTAAACTCACCCCCATACCTGCTCTCTTGCATGCCACACTTCATCACCAATCAGTGATCAAGATTCATATCTGGTCTGGAAAATTACCTGGGAATGGCAAGGGTACAATGGCTACTCCCTGCTCTTTCTAGGGACATTGTGCTTTCTCAGTAGATAGTGTGTCCTGGGACTAACAGTAGCACGTTATTTTACACAGGAAAGCCATCCCACTGCTTTTTGTTAACAAAAGACCAGTGAGATGACATCTACAGCAGCCCAAGGAAAACTGTATTTTCTAAAAGCAATCTTCAGATTGAAGAGATAAAGGCTTCAGTGCCAAATGAAAGTGTGCCCCCAGGAGGGCCTGGGGTCCAGGATGGGGTGATCATGTGTGAAGTCTGGACTGGATGCCTATCAGCAAGACAGCACAGATCTCACTGTATCGGCTGACCTCAGGTGATCTGTGCGGGGCCAGCTGGGGAATTCCCAGCTTCTGTCTACCTTGGCATTGACAACAGGAAGTCCTTTGGCTTGACTGCAGAAAGGGAGGTTCTGTGACACTTGTACGTCTAAGAATGAGGAGTAGGTGAGTGCCCCTCACCCAAGCCACAGCTGTCTGGTTCTGTTCTAACTTTGAGTGCTTCAGTTAGCCCTGGGGAGCCCATGTCAGCATGGGGCATACTTCAACACTTTTAAGCTAAAAGTCCTATATTTAACCGCACAATTTTAAGCCTATTGCTTACTTAGCTTCCATTAGATTTCTAATTTGGATACTAGTTCACCTTGATTTCATTTTTCAATAACACAGTTAAAGGTCACTGTCCATCCTGTCACTATGCTTGAGCTTTGTTGCTCACCAAAGACTATATTTAAAACTTTCTGGAGTACTGAGAATGCAGCAAACAGGAGAATTTCTCTTTTTCTTTCTGGAAAAAAAAAGAATCTGGAGCAGATGTTGAATATTCAAATGTCCATGGGTGGGGAACCCTGTGTAGTGCCCATATGGAAATTAAGTCACTTGTAGGAAAGTAGGGAGTGGTCAGTGCTAATGTAATATAAAAAGTACATGTCCTGCAAAAGAGCTTCAAAGTCTATTTTTGTAAGAGATGTGCTAACAAAACAAAATGCATGTTTGAGCTATAATTAGACTGGAGTTTCTACTCTCTGATCTCAATACTCATTGCCAGCTTATTTATTCCTTTCCTAATTTTAGTAAGGAGTGTTTGACTTTGCACAGAGACAGATGGACAGGATGGACACCCCGCCTTGCTGGGCTTGCTTCAGAGTTGCAAGTTTAGATGTGTGTCCTCTTCCTTGTTAATGGAAAATCTAGAACGTTATTTCCACATTTGGGTACTGGCTCTTCCACCATCTCCCCCCGTGCTGCATTATCATGTACTGACTATCTGATGATACTACTCCATTGATGGAAGGCTGGACACCCAGTTAATATGTGCATTTCCATTGAAAAGCCCTGTGAGTAACTTCAAAAAACATGGTAAAAACCCTGGCTTTAAAGAATGTTGTCCCCTGACTTCCTAATTTTTATATTCCATAACTTCCACACCACTTCATCCACTCATTCACATGTTCACACTCCACCCTTCTCATCATCTGGAAATGTCACCCCTTTAAAAATCATAAAATCATGCATTTGAGCATTCCACTCTCTGCGCCTAATCTTGGCGTAGTCAAATAAGTTACTGCTCGTCATCCTTGGGTCCACCTGCTTCTCCTCTATCAGACTTCTCACCCCACCCCCATCTGTATTCCATTTCTTAATTCATATTGGACTTCAAGTTAGCAATATTTCCAAGTCCATTACTTGTTTTTGTTGTTGAAATTGCATCAGGATCATAGCTTCATTAATTTAATCATCTTGCCTTTACACCTGAGGTGCTTAACACAGCTGAGGATTTCACAGAATGTGCAGCTTGGTTCCACCGTGCACTTAAAACTGTTCCTTGATCTTTCCATGTTTTTTTTCTAAGTTTTCTCTTTCATTTTATACCTCTCGAAAGACCCTATTTACTGATTTTTTTTTTCTTTCCTCATGTAGCTTCACCACTGCTTTCTTAGTGATTCCTTTCCATAACCAATGGAACATTCTCCTGTTGCTACCCAACTAAACACACTCGCACACAGACCAGCTCCATCCCATGTTCCCCTGGATGCCATAGTGCCTCCGCCCATTCACAAAGCTCTTGATGGAGACGACTGTACTTTCTCTGCTTCCTTGTGGTTCAGTACTCCCCCAGCACCGTAGTCTGACTGTTGGGGCCAAGGTTATGACTGTTGATAACATCCAATAGCTTCAGTCACTTCTTCCTGGACTTTTTAGCCACACATTTGGCACTGTTGACCTCCCTGTTCTTAGAGGGCTTTTTTTTTTTTTAACACCGATTTTCTTTTTTTTTTTTTTCCTAACTATTGTAGCTGTATCTTCTTTTCATTTTTTTCTCTGTACCAGTGTTTTTCAGCCTGATTTATCTCGTGCACGTGAACCTATAGTTAAACTTCTAAAGCACACTTGAATTACGCTGATCAGGAAAAAAAAGGTGTAAAAATAGAAATATACTTATTGTGCTCTGAACTTTTTAGAATGATTTAATTAATGATCTTTAAAAATTTTCAGAGCAAGGTAAGATCCTCTCACAGTGCTGAGGCACGCAGGTTGAAAATCACTGCTCTGTCCCTACCTGTTAAATTGTACCTTTAGTGTTATACTCCATAATCTCTCCTCTTCTTCCTCTGCAGTCTTTTTTGTAGATATCAATAAGTGTGCTTATCATTTATATAAAAAAACTTCAAAATCAATGTCCAATCTGTACCTTACACTTTTGAGTCCCACCTTGTATACCACTATAAGCTAGACATGCGGAGGACTTGGAGACATTTAAATCTAAATATGCTCCAAATTGATTCATGATCTCTTTTCTCTATAATTCTGTTTTCTCCTTACTCTTCCCTAACCATGCGAATGCACCAACTTTCTTCCAACGTCCATCCATGCATTACATCCATCTACAATTCCGTAACAAATTTGCAAAAGAGGCGGTGTTCAGTAAGAGTGTATTACAGAAAAATCTAATTTATATTTTAGCGTTCATAGAGAGAAATGTCTTTCAAGTTGATAACTAAAGAGTGACTGAGGATTATCCAGATGTGGACAGCAAAGGTGGCAATGGGATGGAGAGTCCTCTAGGGGAAAGGAGTAGCATGTACAAAAAAATTGGAATCTGAGAAGACCCAGGCAAAGATAAAGAATAGAGAACCAAGTATACAGAATGTACCAAGGTCGTGGAGAGAATGGAGCAAGATAAAGCTGATAGGGAAAGTTAAAGTTAGTTTGTGCAAGACTTTGTATCTTCTTTTAAGAATTTTAAAGTCTATTTTAAGAATAAAGGAAAGCTATCAGTGGGTTCTAAGCAGGGTGACCTTGCTTGGTTTTATGTCAAATAGTATCTGTATATTGAGAAATAGCTGCTTTCATGGCGTTATTTTTTTCTATGCATACACACAGTACTTTAATAACTTGAATTCTTTCTCACTTTGCTTTGATCAGGTTCTGCCATGTTCCACTATGTTGCCCCAAATAGATTGTCTCCTCCAAGAAAGAGCAGAACCTTGATGAAAGGCCTGTTCCTAACCACTAGGTCAATTCTTTCTTGGAAGATAATTTTGATTTATGATGTCAGACACATTATTCTGGAGGTTATTAACTGTCTCTACATATTTCACATAGATTCGGTACATTGCTTTCCACAAAAACATTTTTTCATTCCAACTCACGCTATGCGGTTCAAGTAAGTGGCTATTTTAAGGTTTGATCACCTCTAATTAAAAGGTTATAAGGAAATCCTATTAGTGGTTTGGGGTTTTATTCTGACTTGACAAACAATGACTAGGTATGCTTTTTTAGTGTGGTAGCACTTCTTAAGATTCAGCTGGGTGAAAAATCAACCATAAAGGGCTGTCTATTTTATTTATCATTAATTTTGACATGCTTCAACAGATGTTTTCTGAGAACCATCGTAACCTGCTTCACTTGTCTCTGTATAATGGGAAACAGATAGCCTCAATTAATGTACTGATTAGTAAATTCCTTAATGAGTTTCAGTAGTTCTACTCATTATTGCTGATACAGTACACTGAATCCTGGAAGCCAGAATTGGAGCATTATTAGAACATAAAACCCGAATCATTGCAGAATCGCTTTTCTATGGCGTATTGGGTGTTCTCTGGTTACTTCTGTCTCATGTGTTTGTGTAAGAGGGGAAGACATTGAAATCACAGGAAAAGGAATTCATAGGCTTGTGGAGTTTGAAAATTTATTGATGAGTGCATCTAAGCCATATAATTCAGGGGTCCTCAAACTTTTTAAACAGGGGGCCAGTTCACTGTCCCTCAGACCATTGTAGGGCTGGACTATGGGCCCTGGGATGAGTTGGCTTCTAAGCAGGACAGGCAAAAGCAGCAAAAACACCCAGTGGGCCAGATAAATGGGCTGCATGTGGCCCTCGGGCCATAGTTTGAGGACACCTGCCATATATAGTGGTGGAACTGGCTGCAACAACCCATTGGTAACTACAGAAATGTAATTTATGCTGAAGACATGGACAACATCCAGGACAGAAACAGGGTGCAGCCTCGTTATGTGGTTTTGATAAATACATTAATACATAGGAAGGAGAACTCACTGGGTGCCCCTTCCCTCAAGTAGAAAATAAAATATTGCTCCTTGGGAAACTGGATGAACTCTTTCAGAAAGTAGTTTAACCACAGAAGCAGGATTTATGGAATAGCATTACAAAGTTACACTTGCCCTTAAAACAGAATAGTAAGCATCTACAGTTTATGCCTTACTAAGGAAAGAAATGAAACCTCTTCTCTGGCTTAGTAGCTTAGTCTTCTAAGCAAGAGGATTTAAGAAGTGTGAGATCTTCTAAATAATAGCATAGCTGCTTGGATAGCAATGGCATTGTTTTGGTTTTGTTTTTGTTGGAGTAGGAATACAGAAACTGTGGTCAAAATGTCAAGCTTCCTCCTATGAAAGTTTATAGCCAATTTTTCTCTGGTTTCTATTAGGGGCATTTATGGTTATAGCTCTATGTGCCAGATCAAGCAAAGACCAGAATACCCTGCAAATGCCTGTTAAACAACTTCTCTTCCACAGAAAGGTTCTTCCTTGTTGCTGCATTTTACGGGGACATAAAGTTTCATGACATTTATGGAAGTCTGTGTCATGAGGCAGATGGCTTGTTAGCCTGTTTTAGGAAGCTCATTCATAGCCATACAATATTAGAACTTTTCCAAGTTCATGAATTATGAAAGAACACGAGATGCTATGTGGTCCAAGAGTCCTTTAATTATTAAAAGTAGATATGCCAAAGGATTCAAACCTGAGTGGAAATTAAAGATGGGCTTTGAATCAAGATAAGGATGTGGAATTTGATTCGTATGAAATTACTTCTCCTCAGGAGGTACTGAGTTTCTACTAGTATCAGAAGTACTAATTCAGCTTTATCTCTTATTACTTCCTGACATTATGCCTTGGTTAGAGCTAAATTTGTATTAAGGGGACTTTTCACTTCCTAGGAGCATGAAATGTACTCTCGTAACTGGGTGCCTTTCAATGCTGTCTTTATGTCTGAAAACGCTTTCCTTCACTCCCACGTGTCCAACTTTCAAAAACTGACCTAATGTCAGGGTTCAGCTCAAGCAAACTTAGAGCCCACGTTCACAATCCTTGCAATGGTGTTTGATTCTTCCTTTCTCTGTATCGCATCACACGTGTCAGTGCTATATTACATCTCACCCTAGATCATGTTTGTGTGTGTGTTTATTCTCTGTCATCTCCTGGGTGACCTTTGCAAGGCCAATGATTCTCTTTTCTTTACTTCTGTTTAGCCCCGTATTCCCTGATGGATTGTCTTAAAAGTGATAGGTAGTGGACATTTCTTAAATTTAATTTTTTTCATTTCTCGAAACTTAAAATATATTTATATATGTGTGTCTATATACATAATTTCCCTCTATTTAAAAGTTGAGACCATACTATCTATCAAATTTTTTTAGATCTTATTTATTTTTTAAATGTTTTTCCTTTATTAAATCATAGCTGTGTATATTAATGCATTTATGAGGTACAATGTGTTGATTTGATATACAACGCGGAATGCTTACATCAAACTGATTAACATAACTATCTCCTCACTTAATTGCTGTGGTAAGACATTTACACTCTATTCTTCTTAATAGTTTTGAAATGGACCATTGCATTATGCAAATTAGGTGAATTCCCACCAAATACCCTCCCTCCTCCCAGCTTCCCTTTCCCCCTCACCTCTTACCCCTTTTCCCTCTTTCCTTCTGGACTACAGTTATATGCTACCATTCGTGTGAATGTGTAGGTGATTATATATTGATTTCATAGTATGATTGTGTACTTCTACACTGCTGGTGGGAATTCAAGCTAATGCAGCCCCTTTGGAAAGAAGTTCAGAGAACACTCAAGGAATTAAAAGTAGACCTACTGTTTGATCCTGCAATTCCTCTACTAGATACATACCCAAATGATCAAAATATCATTTTACAACAAAGAAATTTGTACCAGAATGTTTATTTTAGCCCAATTAATAATTGCCAAGTAATGAAAGCAGTCCAAGTGCCTATCGGCCCATGAATGGATTAAGAAATGTGTTATATGTATACCATGGAATACTATGCGCCCGTCAAAAAGATGGAAACTTCACATCTTTATGTTTACCTGGATGGAGCTAGAACATATTCTTCTTAGTAAATTATCTCAAGCATACTATCTATTTCAGGCATCCTCAAACTATAGCCCATGGGCCATATGGCCTGCCTAGGACATTTATCTGGCCCACTGGGTGTTTTTGCCACCACTGCCTGTCCTGCTTAGCAGCCGACTCGTCCTGGGGCCCACAGTCTGGCCCTCCAACGGTCGGAGGGACAGTGAATTGGCCCCCTGTTAAAAAGTTTGAGGACCCCTGATCTATTTAGCTATCCTTTTTACATTGGTTCTCAAGAAGTCCTGAGCAGTTTTTCCTTCATTTGTAACACTATCTCTTAGCCTTTGATATAATATTTCTCTTACCTCTCCGTTAGCATTTGAATCATTCATTTTTACTTGTATATTCATGGTTCTGGATTTTATTGTTACTGCTAGCTACCTCAAATTCTCACTCATTAACCTATCTGATGTTTATTATCTTTTACATTATAGGTTTTTAACCATATAGTAATGATACAGAGATTTAATAAGGTAAGCAAACACGCTCAGCCAGCTCATAGCTTAATGAAAGTGTACGTGGAGTACTGAAACAATTATAACAAGGAAAATGAAAACGAAACCATAGTTTTCAGTTCTTTCTCCTTCATATGGGCGGGGAGAGAAAATCATTTTTGCTCACAGCAAATTAGTGGGTTGTACTTCCTTCTTTTCTTCTCTTTCTTCAAACCTCTCTTTTTGAAGAAAATGTTAATATTATAGTTACAGGTTTCTTTTTATTCAGAGCAGATGCCAGAGAAAATCCCAGATATGAGAAAACTTACTAACATCTTCGATATTGCAAACTTTTACTGTGTTTGGTAGAAATGATTAATGTTTTAACCAGTTTATAAGGTAATCTTGAATCAGATTTCCAGGGGGAAAACAAATGTTGCTTTAGTTTCAAACTGAAAGGTTAGACGTTAGGCTCCGTAATGAAAACCCTGATCTTGACTTTGTCTTCTCGAAGCTCATCTACAGGAGATTCGCAGTGTGATATTTACAAGTGAAGGTCAAAGACGGATATGATATGAAAGTGTTATTTTTTTTGTAACCACATCTTATGTGTTTTCTTATTTTTCACATTTAAATATGTTTAAGACATGTTCCTGAAATAGTTTAACATACAGTTTTATTCCCTGGTTAGTCTTGTAGAACAAACACTAGCTTAACACACGGCACACCTAAATTCAGATTCTAAAAAATCAAATACAACCGCATACCACATAGAGGAGTTTGACTCAGTGACCAACCATATAGACATAGGATGGTGTTCCCATGAAAATTCTTATCTCCTGGTGCTGTGGTCATCCTAAAGTCATAGCACAATTACTTTTTCAAACAACAAATGTAGAGTAGCCTAAGTGTGTAATAGTATTCTACACTTCAAAGTGTATCCTCGTGTACAGTGATGGCCCCCAGTGACTCACCACCTGCTCTTTAACTACCCAGAGCAACCCCAGTCCTGCAGCTCCATTCATGGTAAGTGCCTTACACAGGTGCACCATTTTTATCTCTTACACCAGATTTTTACTGTACTTTTCTATCTTTATACACACACATATCTTTCTCAATCTTTATATATCTTTATATATTTCTTCGTGTTCTTTTCCCTCAACTCAGTTAAAATGAGAGCTGCATGAAAGGAAATGTTATTCTTAGTATAAATGTTCTGTTCCTACAAACCTCAGGATTATGAAAAAGAGAAAACTATGTTTGATCTCTGCATCTTGGCAGAAAGTAATTGGACTGATCGCTTTGAAAATTCACTGCTGGCCAATTAGCTACAGAAAGTCCATTTAAAATATGCATTCGGGTGACTAATTTTACGTAAAATTATGTACAAAGAGCCATATAATTAAAATCAGATCCCCATTTGTTTGTAAAAGGATGATTTTTTTCCCCAATTAAAACCAAGCAAAGTGAAGTGGAAGGTTTTTTTTTCTCTCCTCTTACTTAAGTCATTTCTAAAACCAGTATTTGATTATATATCAACAATGTAGAGAGTTCAAAAACTGACAGAAAAAGAAATCCATGCCAAACATGCACGTATAGCATTTGGAGTCTTTGGTGAGTCCCTCACATGCCCAGCATTACCAAACCCCCATTTCTACCTGTCAAATTTGCAGCTTCCTCCTAGGTGATCTCTCTTAATTAGCAGTCATGAAAATTATCATGGCACCTTTATGAAAAATTTTTAAATGTCCTTCTGAAACTTGACCGGGAGAACCACATTGTTCTTTACTATAAAATGGAAAGGTTGTGCAGTCCCCTTCACATCCCGACCTCTCGGAGTCAAACCAATTACAGACCAATTTTTGATAATGAGCAATCATATAATCATAAGATTGGAAGGGACCTTGAGAGGGCACATGGCTCACCCTCCCATTCCAGCTTGGACAGCACTGAAATGGCTGCGGAAAGTAATTCTCTACCCTCTTCTTTGACATGTTTAAAGCAAAGGATCCCTGGTCTCTGAGCTCGTTACCCACAGCAGTAACTCGCTTGATCCTAAGGTCCATGTTGACTTTCTCCTCTTCCCTGTCTCCTCCTCATGGTTGACCTTTCCTGAGATCAGCTTCTAAATAAGCCACTTGACCTCTAATCCTCGTCTCGGGGTCCACTTTAGGGGAACTCATTTAAGACACTCTGCATATAACCTTAACGAGGACAGACGTTATCAATTAAAGAAAGAAAATATTAGATCAGTGTCATTAATATTAATGTAAATAGAATCTCCTGATTGGTATATTGTTCCTAACAACCCAGTGAGCAGGTAGATTCACATAATAGATCTTTTTCCGGCTTTGTTACTACTGCTGTTTCTAAATCCTCACCTACTTATTGTTTCACTTTCATAATGATAATGGGCTGAATCAATAATTATGCATTTTTACTATCCTGCACAATACAGCTATTTCATCCAGGAATAGACAGAACTCAATACCTTTAATATTTAGGGGGTGTTGAAAGCTTTAAAGGGAACCTGTTAGTAGTCAGTGAAAAAAGAGTTGGAAGTCTCATTCTACTCTTATTTTTCACAGATGTAGATAAGTATGGGCTGGGAATAAGCACCTCGCCTAAATCTGCTAGAGCTATATTTTGTTTCAGTAAATGTGCAGAGGTCTAAAACGTCAGTTTTTAAAGCTTAGCTTATTAAGGTTAACATGGATCTAGTGCTGTTGACAGCTTGAAATGTCATTTAGAAACAAGACCACGTTGAATAAACTTGTACATGGCATACACAGGGGCCATGCCTGCCTGCTCTCCACTTCTGCTCTCCATCTTGTGCTCCAGGGGTCACAGCAAACATTTTAAAGGGTCGATGAAGGTCATCCAATAGGTCATCATAAACAACATTCTGTCACGGCCTTCCTAAGAACAGAAGGGTAAGTCTTTGGAGAAAGTAAATAAAAATGATAAAATTCTAAATTTTCTCCCTCTAATCTCTTTTTCCTTTTCATTACTTTATAGGAATAGTGAATATGCAATAAAATTGAATTCTTCTTTGAGTGGTTAAAGGTGTCTTGGTAGACCACTGGCACGAGGGCTTTTCTTTAGCTCTGACAGCCCGATTTTGGTTGGGATAAAAACAAAGGGAGTCCTTGAAGGCTGCCCCATTTGGTCTCCTTCTAGTAGGGTAATGGAAGGATTATGGACTCCAGACAACTGGTAGCATTTCTCCCCTTTATTTTCTCAAGCCTGTCTATTGCTACTTTTTTCTTAAACCCTCCCTGGGAATTATAAGCCAATTTGGCTTAGTTTTCTGACTACGTTCTCATTTTCCAACAGGACAGGGTACCTGATCTTTACTCATCTCTACAATGGTAGATATTTTATCTATCTCCTCTTCATTCCATTGGCCAAGGAGATTTTCCCACCTTAAGAGTAGGGAGATGGCCAGACAGATAACATCCAGTACATGAGATTGACTGACAGGCTGTGACGCACAGGTACTCACAGCCTGGGGGAGTCAGACACCGCACAATAGACATAATGTGGGGGTCCGCAGGGTTTCACTCAATCGCAGAGTGAACAAGCATGGTTTGTGGGAAATAGGATGTGTGGTAACAAGAGGTGAGGGCACAGCGATTCCGGTTCATGAAGGAACCGGAATAATTTGTTTTCAATCAAAAATTTTATGGGATAACAGGGAAATGAATCAAGCTGAGGGTCAGCTAGAGTATAGCCGGTCCAGCCAATGGGGAAACCACCAGGATTTGGGGGTAGCCTTTCCCACTCTGTGAAGGGCACATCTGGAGAAAACAGGGGAACTCAAACAGTCTTTGAGGCACCCTGAGGCTTAAAGATGTCCAGGCAGCACATGAACTTTAGGTCATATAATGCAGGAGATTAGCTTTTATCCTGGGACTTGAGGACCAGCTACATGTGGTCCCCATTATCCTGGTTACCATCTGGGTTTTGGACAAGATTATTCTCATTACATGGAGAGCTTTCTATTTTAAGTTTATCCATGTTGGACTAAACTTGCAATGTTAGTTCAATCCAGTTTCTTGTTATTACTATTACTGATTTGGATTAAACTTGGATTTTTATCACATTTCTTGTAAACTTGCGGATTTCATGATTCTTTTCTAGGCACGATGGGCCTCCAAGTATAATTTTATTCAACATTATCTCCCCATACTCCTGTCCTGCTGAGGTCTTCTCGTATACTATGACTGGTTTTAAAATCTATGCCAAGTGTGTCAAAAATCCATAAGAATTATTTTTAAGTCAGAGCCTTACTTTGATTTCTAATAACAATGAAGATGACCATCATGATGACGAAAGGTACTAAAAGGCACGATTATTAATTCATCAGAGCGTTCCCGTCGCGCTGCTGCATTCTTCATGCACCTGTTCTCAGGTAACCCTTTAAATTCTGATTTCAGAAATAAGAAAAGTTAGGCTCCATGATCCAAGGCAACTTTTGCATGATCAATCAGCTAGGTAATGGCAAAGCCAGCATTTAAATCTGAGTTTATCTTTACTCCAGGGGTTTGCTACACCTATTAAAAAACTCATAAAAATGTAAGCAATGTGATTAAGCATTTAAGAATTTCCAAATGAAAACTATAAGTTCATGGAGATTGGGGAAAGCCTGACACATTTAGAAACCCCAGGGCCAGGCCAGGATAAGTGCCCAGTGCCCTGTTCTGGATGTCCTGCCAGCATTTGGCTTGTATTGCCAGCCATTATCCCACCGGATCACACCTCTGATGCAAGGTAGAGGGCAGAGATCCTCGGGGAGACACATTTTAGCATAGGAAGAAGACTTTTAATGTAAGAGTAACATCTTTGCACGAGCAGAGCAGAGGACATTAAAATAAAAGTATGAGAGTTGTACATTATAGGGATGATGCCCTGGGTCAGCAGAGAAAGGCCAGTGCGTATACCGGCAATGAAATATTTCGAGTCCTCTGGGAAAATGCACCAATAATTTATAGACTTCAGCGGTAGTCTTTCCCTTCCTTTCTTTTGTGGCTACCACAATTATATAAAGAACAGTCTGATGCTCTGTAAAATTATACATTTTATCTCACCTTCTCACTGGATGTCAACTCAAGAGAAGAGAAAGAAGACAGACTGATTTTTCTGAAGGGTTTATAGCTTTGGCGTCACCATCTGGGTGGGAACTTGGTGCCCCATAGGCAACAGCGGAATGGAAATTTTCCATGCTCAGGGTTGATTTGAGTTTGCCTATCTGGTCAGTGCCAACGTATTCCGTGGGCAGCATGTGTGAATCCCAAGATATTTTCGTTCTGTTAATCTGATCACTGCCAGTCCGTTTCTGGCTTTCCTGTCCACCTGCTGACTCCCTGGTGTGGGCTTCCTGCTGCTCTGTCCATCTGTTAAGAATTTATTTACAAAATACACTAAAATGAAAACTACCCCAGCGTGGGACTCAGCATCCCCCTGCCCAGGAAATGGCATCATGCCAGAGCAAAATTTCCAATTGTTAGGAAGATTGAGTACAAAAAATTTAAAGACTCAAGGGACTCTGACTTCCGTTTGAAATACCTCAGGCAAAAATGGCAATGAAAATCATCTCCGATTCCATCCAGCACAGGCAATGGTTACATTACACGAAAGTATAGACGGAGTCTAATTCCACAGTGGTTTATAGAAGGAGCATTATATTGATAATCAAAAATCCATGATTATAATCCAAGATCTTTTGTTAAAAGTTCATATGATTTTAGTTAGAGCTTCAGTTTTGGAAAAGGTTGTATCCATTAATGTCCAAAGTTCACTCCAACAGAAAATCAGGACGTTTTTCCTCTGTGTGTTGCTATTTACAGGTATGCACAAGAAACGCATAGATAGAACACATGGAAATAAGATAAAACGACTGGAGGTTATTCTCGCTTGACTGTAGTTGCACACTAGGGCAGGATGCTATTATGGGATACAGGTTGCCATGGAGGCAAGGAGGAACAAATTCTTGATTGATGAAGCAGAAAATCCTTGAAGAGGACAAAAATAGACATAAACCAGTCCAAATAATTCAAAAACTGTTAATAAAAGGAACAGAATATTTGGTGAAGTGAAAAGAAAGCCAGAGAGGAAGAATCCCTAACATTTTTTTTCTTTTATTTTTTTAAGGATATGTGTGTGAGTGGCAGAAATTGGATGCTACTCATAGCTGAACGGAGTTGACTAAATCATGACGGTAATGACTTAGGAAATTCTCCTAGATATGGTGCTGTGGTCAGTGAGGGAAGACTCTTCCCTCAGAGCCTAGAGGGAAAGCTATGCTATGAAGTCTCCCCATCTCTCCAGCCATCAAAAGTAGAATGAACAAAATTATTAATTTATTTCAGCTTTCATATGCTCTCAAACATTGACTTAATAGTCATCACATAACTTTTTTTTTTGTTAAATATCTTTATTGGTTACTTGAAATAAGACATAGCAAATAGTTTGGCAAGATTATATCTTTCTGTGTGTCAGACGCTTCCCCAAGGATTCAAAAACAGTAAGCGTGAGCATGCCATTTGCCTTAGCCTATTCAGATTGCCATATCCAAAAACTTAGACTGGGTAATTTGTAAGCAACAGAAATGTATTGCTCACAATTCTGGAGGCTATAAAATTCCAGATCCAGGTGCAAGCAGATTTGGAGTCTGGAGAAGGTTTACTCTCTGCTTCAAAGATGGCACCTTCTTGCTCAGTCTTCACGTAGTAGACAAGCAGAGAAGTTTTGAAAGGGTCCACTCTTATAAGGACTGAAGTCCCACTCATGAAGGTAGAGCCCACACACACTAGTCCCCTCCCAAAGTCCACCTCTCTTAATAAACTTGCACTGGGGATCAGGTAGCAACATGTAAATTTGGAAAGCGGTCAATGCAAATATTCAGATCAGAGCACCAGCAAAAATAATATATGTTTTATGAACTCTTACGTACAGTGTCATGGGTGGGATAAATTATATTGATATCACATTTTTTATTTTTGTTAATTTATTCACAGATATTTATTTAGGAACTAGTGAGTTCTGATCCTTGTGAAGCTTACTGTCAAGAAAGGGAGAAAGACATTAAACAAATAATCGTTAAAAGATACATGTGTATATGTATTTATTATAAGTAACCTTTATTTTTAGAGTAGTTTCAGGTGTACAGGAAAATTGTGCAGAAATTGCAGAGGATTCTCATATACTCCTGTTTCCTTCTCTCCTCCCCAGAATTTCCTCTGTCTCTAAATCCTGCCTTAGTGTGATACATGTGTCACAATTGCTGAACCAATACTGAGGCATTGTTTTAACTAAAGTCGATAGTTGCATTGGGTTAACTCTATGCCATACAGCTCTTTGGATTTTAAAGATATCGTGTTTCCAACATTATGATATCACACGGAGTAATTTCAACCTTCTAAATACGTCCCGGGCTTCCTATTTTGCACTTCCCCCTCCCCCCGCCCTGGCCTCTTATACCCACAAATCCTGTCACTGTATCTATGGCTTTGTCTCTTCTGGAATGTTATATAGCTGGAGCAAGCACTGTGGCTTCCTTCACTCCGCCGTAGTGATTCAGCTTCCTCCGTGTCTTTTCATGACTTGCTACTTACTTACATTAGTGCTGAATATTTCCTCAACCGGATGCACCACAGTGTGTCACCTGTTAAAGAAGATCTCAGGTGCTTTCCAATGTTGACAATTATAAATAAAGCTAATAGAAAATTTTGTATGCAATTTTTGCGTGATCATAAATTTTCACTTGGATAAATACTGGGGAGCACTATCTCTGGATCACACCCTAAGACTATATTTGATTGTGTGAAAAATTAATAAAGTATCTTCCAAGTGGTTGCGCCATTTTACATCCCCATATTAAGGGGAATTCTTGTTTCCTCATAATCTCGTCAGTGTTCACCTCTCTAATAAGTGTTCAGTGCTCTTCTTTCCTCCCCGCAATTTCCTGATGACAAGTGATAGTTGAACATCTTTTTATATTTTTATTTGTCTTATTTATCATCCATATATTTTCTCTTTTTTTGCCGTCAGAATTCTAACATGCTATGGACCGATGTACCTTATCAATTCAAATCATCAGAATACCATGCAGATATTTTCAATTGGGAAACATCTTTTCAGATGTTTTCCTCACTGTTGATCACATCGTTTTCTCATTGTTGAGTTTAAGAGTTCTTCGCAGAGTTTGGATATAAATCTTCTATCAGGCAGCATGTTTGTGGGAGGGATTATTTTCTAGACAATATATTGTGGGGCCTTGCTTTCCTATCCACTTGGTCAGCCTCTGTCTTTCAGTAAGTATATTTTGACCATTTATATTTAAAGCGATTATGGATACAGGTTATTGAATACCTTATTTATGATGGCTGTTTATTTCTCACCCTTTTTTCTTGTTTCTTTTCCTGACTTCATTTCTCTTTATGCTTCCTTTGGTTTTATTTTATATGAATCCGTTTTCTCTTAGCGTTATCTCTCCTCCTCCTATTCCTCCTTCTTCCTCTTCATCTTCTTCTTTATTTTTATTTTTTATTTTTTGCAGTTTTTGGCCAGAGCTGGGTTTGAACCTGCCACCTCCAGCATATGGGGCCGGTGCCCTACTCCTTTGAGCCACAGGCGCTGCCCCCATCTTCTTCTTTAGACATAGGCTTTTACTATTATTCCTAGACTGAACTCTTAACTCCTGGGCTCAAATGATCCTCTTGACTCAGCCTCCTAAGTCTATAGCAACGTGCCACCATGGCTCCTAGGTTCTCCATTGTATTTATTTTTAAAAGTATCTTTAATTATTGCCCTAAAGTTTGTAATATATGTGTAAGTAATTTATATCTACATTAAAATAACACTACTATAGAGCTTCATTTACCTTGTGTTTAATTATGGTTTTAATAGGTGGCAAGTTGAAACCCGTCGTGTACTTGAACTCTGAGTTCGTGTAGCACAGCATCCCTTACCATTATTACATTAGGGTAAATTCCTGTGGGGGATGGTGTCCTGTTATTGTAGTATTACACTGCATGACTGTGGGGGATAGTGTTGAGAAACAGTTCTCCATAGATTTCAACATTTCTTCATAGTCCGGGCCTTCTCATATGCTTGAATAGAAATCAGGTTATCTCTCAGCCCTCCAGAGAGATTTAGAGACATACCTCTCCAGATACGTCCCAGGGTAATCACTATGAAGCCTGAATGTAGTGGATATGAATGGCTTAGAGTCAATCGTTTTAAATAAATTAGTTTAAGTAATATTTTAAGAATTACGCAATTTAAAATATATCATTGACACAGGCATTGCAAGTCCAATGAATATCTAATTTGTGAAATTTCAGAATACATGGAAAATGAAATGAGAACTATTCAGGCAAAGCAGCGTCCAAGACCTCGTCCAGCATAATAGCATCGTTACCTCCATATATTGGAAAATCACTGTGATCGACTAATTTTCCTGGACCCAGACACTGGCAGCTGGCAGGAAATTGGTGCTATAAATAAACAAATGAATGAGAACTACCCTGGGGATGGTTCCGTTTCAGATGCTCTTGTCTGTAGGACACCAACTATACAGCCATATGGGATAACCCTGAGTGGGACAAAACTTTTCTCAGCACATTCAGCCGTTAGAATGGGATCCTAGTGTGCAACAAGCTTTCTATCTCTCAGAACTTCTCTGCTTTCTACAGGCTGCTGGAATCTCAGGGAAGTTTCATAAGAGGGATGTCGGGCAAGGAAAGGCAGTTCACAGGCACTGAAGGCCCAGATGCTAGATATTACATACAACCCTCAACAGTTCATAATGTCTCATGTAGTCCTTCTGCTAAAACTCTCACTTAGGGTAAATTTTATTTATTATAAGGGTGGGGAAACTGAGGCTTGAAAGTACAAATGATGTTCCCAGGATATGAGCCCAAGACTGAACACTGCAAAGATTGACTTTCATTGACAACATTCTGTAATAACACACAAGTTCTTAACATAGTGTAGGTGCCGAAGGCTGAGAAAGAATAGTTCTATTCAATATGTGTCCCATATCCATTCTTAACTTCCATGGAAGAACAAATTACCACCTTTTCAGTGATAGAAAAATCTTGCATTGGCTACTCTGCCCATGTTTCCTAAACTCCACCACCGTACCCAGGACCCACTGGGAGAAAGGATCACTCAGCACAATCCGCAATGAGGTGGAGTCTGTAGGACACTGTGGTTGCATCTGTTGGCGACTCTGGTTAACTTGGGATTTGGAGCGATCACAAACTGCAGCCTCTTTCACTGTATTGTACCTGTGGCTTTCACACTGTGCCCTATTTTCTTGTTTAAGAAGTAGAAATTTGTAGACTGCCTTTGAGAGCTGAGAAGACCTGATATTAATTCATGGCTCACCTGTGGGATCTTCAGAAAGTCACAGTAATATTCTGCCCACGGATTTTCCCTGGTGATTGATATGTTATTAGCATGTGTATACATCAGGAAATTTGGGACTCTTTCTCGTGTGTGTGTGTGTGTGTGTGTGTGTGTTTAAGTCAGTGGCTACAGAGCCTGTATCTTTAAGATGTTTGCCTTAAACCGAACTAATTAGTAGAATTCATTTCTAAACTTCCTATGATGACTTCACTTGCCAGTCTGCCCCTGCCATTCTCTGCCGCTGTTGCCTTCCACAGCTTGGGCTTCACTTATTTTCTGAACAATATTGACCATGGCAGGCTATCTGTTAGGATCATAGGCACCTCACCCTTAGGACGTGGAACTAATTGTGGTGCATTTGACCTGATTCTGTCCCAGGCACCTGGAGCCTCTTCAGACTGAAGTCTGACTTTTGTCTCTTTCTGCACCTGGGAAAAGTCCGCTTTGCCAAAGTCATTTAACCTCACACCTGTTTGCTTATGGATCAATTTGCTTAATGAGCAGTTTATTTAAAATGTAACCCACTTTGCCAATTCTCTTTTGCCCTTTCCTGTCTTCTTCCCTCCTTGTCAAAGTGTCACCGGGCTTCTGGCTTGGTTCTGGAATGCAGCACCTCAATTTTGGTACTGAAGCCCCTATCTTGTCCTGAGTCTGCTTACTGGGGGTAGGCCCTGGCTTTTTCTAGCTGGATTTTTTATCTTTTGAGATTCTCCTAGCTTTTGGTCACTGTCCTCTGAATGGACTGGGAATTTGACCCTCGGCCAGAGCCACACACCTGATGCTGTGTCATCCACTCCGTGGACTCTTCCTGATGCTACTCACTGCCATGGATCTTCTGAATTTTCTAAGCCAGTGGTTCTCAACCTTCCTAATGTCCCAATGTATTTTTATTGTTAAAAGGGGTCACAACCCACAGGTTGAGAACCACTGTTCTAAGCCAAGGCTGCGTTTGCCACATGTCTTCCAACTGCAGTCAGCATCCCTGGTTTCTACTTAACTCCCCACCCCAGGAAGCCTTCCAGGGAGGTCTCTACCCCAGCCTGAGCTGTTTCTTCCTCAGTTGTTGAAATTCTATTGGTGATATAATTCGTGCTTAAGTTCATGGCAGGTGTCTATGCTATGCCTTTAGTCCTCAGTTGTTGAAATTCTATTGGTGATATAACCCGTGCTTAAGTTCATGGCAGGTGTCTACGCTATGACTTTAGTCCCAGAAGACTGTTTTCCCGTTTGCTCACACCTTAAATCCTGTTCATATTTTTTCACCTTTCATCACACAACAGGGTGAGTAGAGACTGTTTAAAATCAGGTGTTAACAGGGAGAGAGGCAAGAGCCTATGAGTTCTGGACACCAGCTTTCTCCTCCTCACACAGACAGTTAAATAATGCTGGGCAGCCAAGCATTTCTGCCAGAGTTCAACAAAACCATTTTTCAGAAATCTCTGTCAGTAAAGTGAGCAGGCTCACGGAGAAAAACAGACTTAGGGAGAGAAAGGGTCTTAACGGCAAAGCAGTGCGGTTGCAAAGAGAACGTGGGAAATTTAACTGCGGGCCTTTTGACTCCTCGATATATGCAGCTGTATCTACAGACAAGGAAAAAAGAAGCCTGCAAGCGTGTTCCGCCGTATTTTATTAAACCTTGTATTTGGAATCAGCTCTGACTGAATCACACTGCAGGGTTTGTTCAGTGTGATCTGCGGAGGCACATTATTAAGGTGCCCTGTTCCAGAATAAAAAGTCAGATCCTCATTAGCTGGAACAAAGACTGTCACTGTCCCAGCTCAGGAATGGAAGGAGACTCCCTATCTCTGAATGACAGATGTGGGTGTTCGTGGTATCGTCGCCTAACCCTGGGAATTCATTAGACGTGTAGGGCTGTGTCAAAGGGGCATGTCGCATCGACAGCCCCACTGGGAAAAAAAAACTGTGATAACTGCTTTCCTTCCTTGCTTACCTCTTACCTTAGCAAGGAAATGCGAGTGTAAATAAACGACTGGAGGCTGAAACGGCGCACGCATCTGTGCAGAGAACCGAGTGAAATGTGCATCTCAAGGACTGCACGGCTCTCTCATAAGAGAACTAGGAGAATTCACCCACTGGTTTTACTTAAGCAAAAACTGATTCCCTTATTCGTAACTGAAACCAGCTCATGTGGTTTCTTGAGAAAAAGAGAGTAATCGTGATGAGCAGAAAAATATAGTAAAAAAAAAAGGGGAGGGGAAGGCAAGAAGGAAGGAAAGAAAGAAGCAAGAAAAGAAAAAAGGGAAAGAAAAAGGAAGAATCATGTGTTAGACGCAGACACATGTGGGTTGAAAGTCTTCGGATGCTTCTTCCTGCAGGAGGGAGCAGTGGCCACCGTACTACTAAACACTCTTGATATTAGCTGGCGTAGGGAATCCAGAGGAAAGCCCAGCGCGGGCTTTTCTCTGGTTCGGGGAGTCCTCCTTTTTATAAGGAGTCCTCAGGGAACCTGGGCTCCCCCTGTGGCTTTTCTGGTCTACTCAGTTCTCATCTCCACTCCTCGGGAGCCCCTTAGGCTGCAGACGTGGGGCCACCCGCTCACCGAACGTCTGAACAGCCCGGTTCCTGGGACCTCCTCTGAGTTCCCCGGTTCTGCTTCCTCCAGCTCCGGTTTGTGTCTGACTATTTCCAGTCTGCGTGGTCCCTGAATGGCGGGGAAGGTGAGAATACTTAGAATATTTTCGTTTTGGACTTGGCTCACGTGCCAGATGATTTTACATTTAACCCTCCCAGGATGATTCCCGGGCGCCATCCTGCTAATGAATTTTGGGGTAATGCACTGGAGGGGGGCGGTCTTCTCCCCTGACTTGGTCTTAGTGCCAATTGCCTTTTCGGTGATCTGAGCTTTGTTCTAAACTAGCTGTTGGTCAGATAGAATGTGTTTCTATCATGTTATGAAAAGGGGCGGGAATAGAGAAAAAAATCTTTATTTTTTTCAATGGTATAAAAAGTACATAGTAAATGCCTATTAAAAATGATCAGTAGAAAATACCCTGAAAGATTTAGAATTTAGTTCACATTTAATAAATAGACACTACGACTGTTCAGGACTGAAGAGGATCTGGCAATTGGCAGGGCCACCTTAGACCCAGGTCTTCCTCTTCCTCGTCATTATTAAATGTTACACTTAAAAAAGAGGACATTTCAACCCTTGGGACTGAGGCAAGTGAGTTCTAGAACCATAGAATTTATCTGATGAAACAGTGTTGCACCTGGTACCTAGAGAATCCTTAGAATTGTGGGAACAGCACACAGAACGGGACTTCGGTGTTAGCCTTGTAACCACACGTCATATGCACTGAAATGGATGACTGAGGAGATGACTTCACTCAACCAGGCACAATAAGGATAACTTTTAAAATGACAAGCATCCCGAAGAAAAGGAAGAAGGACTGAAGTCTTATGGCAGCAAGTAAACCAGGGAATCTTGAGAAAATGCGGAGCTGGGTCTTATCTGAGTCCCTGCGGAAGGGTGGGGCTGGGCCTTCTCCTGGTCTGCTCTGGGCAGGGCACTATCTTAGCTTGTTAGCATTTCCGGAACACAAAACTTTTGAAGGTGGGGTGGTTTCAACAGTCCCTGATTTCTTCAAGTGGGAAGCTCTGATAAAGTGCACATTTTTCAGTCTCCCCTTTCATTTAAGGGAAATAGCATGTGCTGCTGTGATGATCAGAGACCTTTAAGTGGCTTAGAATAGTCTAACAAATAAATCTCTGCAGGGCTCTTTTTTTTTTTTTTTTTTCTTTTTAGAGACTGAGTCTCCCTCTCTCACCCTCAGTAGAGTGCCATGGTGTCAAGCTCACGGCGATCTCCAGCTCTTAGGCTTAGGTGATTTTCTTGAATCAGTCTTCCAAGTGGCTGGGACTACAGGCTCCCGCCACAATGCCCGGCTATTTTGTTGTTGTTGTTGCAGTTCTGTGGCGGAAGCCTGTAGGGCCGGGTTTGAACCCACCACCCAGGAGCCTGTGGGGTCGGGTTCTAACCCACCACCCTTAGGATAGGGGGCCGATGCCCTACTCACTGAGCCACAGGCGCTGCCCTCTCTGCAAGACTCTTATTGCAGCTGTTTGTAAAACTGGCCAAACCACTTGTGG
The DNA here is from genome assembly GCF_000181295.1 of Otolemur garnettii. Classification (NCBI taxonomy): domain Eukaryota; kingdom Metazoa; phylum Chordata; class Mammalia; order Primates; family Galagidae; genus Otolemur; species Otolemur garnettii. Next base: position 31,692,999 of record NW_003852405.1, read on the forward strand.
AGAAGAGGTGGCAAAAGTCAGTTTTTTAGCAAGTTCAGTCATATTAGAAGAAGGATGTCTGAAGTGAACAAGAGAAACATCAATAGCAGAGGTCACGTACCAGAGCCTGGAGTTGAACCCTGAAGATGGCCAGTCCAGGGAATGCCAAGATCCTGGGAGAGGAGTCTCTGTTATGCAGCATGAGTTGAGTTTCTTCAAGTCCTCCAACTTGGCTGTCAATGATTTCATTGAAGTGGTTTAATTAATATCGTTATATTTTTTGAAAACTGTTTACTATTGTTATATACCTTATACTTCATGAAAATGTTTAAGGTACATGTTCTGTTGCTGTATAATAGTAATTGGATTACACTTTTAGGGATTTCATTACAAGCAATATTGCTTGCAGTTGAGAAGAGTCACACATTTGCTTAATTCTCTCTTTGGGGTAATAAAAATGAATTAAAAATGAAATTTCAAAAGGAGATGAAAAGACAGCATGGAGAGTTTAAGCTCATTTTTGTGATATATACACAACCACACATATACAGATAAGACACCTGTATAGGATGCATTTTCATACTGTTAAATAGTAGTATTGTTGTCTGGGTGTTAGTAGTATTAGTAATTTATGCATTTTTTTTTTTTTAATCACAGTGGGTAGTGTGCTGGGGCAGCATAGCTCACAGCAACTTCAAACTTTTGAGCTCAAGCCGTCCTCTTGCTCCCAAGTAGCTGGGATGACAGGTACCCAGCTAGCTTTTCTATTTTTAATAGAGATGGAGTCTTGCTCTTGCTCATTTTGGTCTCAAACTCCTGAACTGAAACAACCCGCCCACTTTGGCATTCCAGAGGGCTGGGATTCTGTACTTGATTTGTACATTTTTAATTTTTATGCTATCGTATTTTATACAAAAAGTGTAATTTGTGCAAAACAGTTTACTTGGAGAAATAGCTCATGGGCCACTTTGAAAGACACTGTGATCCATTATTTCATTTCCAAGAAGCACAGCCCTACCGTCCTTTCTGATTCACCCAGGCAAGTTTCGACTTGCTCAAGTTAGAGGTGTTGCTGGAGGGGCTTCCTTTGTTTCCGTCCACCGGGGTTGTACATTTCTTGATTTGTGTGTACCTCGAAACTTTCATGATGACCCATGTAATTAAATACATGAAGCCAAATTGATCTCATTAATAATGGTAATTAGCCAAATCCAACAAGTTACATGAAGACCATAATCACAAAAGGAAACAGATCAAATCTTAAAAAATCAAGTATAGCCATATGTTAAATTCTCCAGAGTGATATTTAGGGAACAGTGAAAACGAAATTTAATTTGTTTTCAGAATAAGAAATAGAAATAAAGAATTTCCTAAAGTTTTGAAAAACATGAATATTAAAAGATATAATAATAACATTTTCAATTCTTACATTAAAATGATATAAATGGACTCTCAGAGCTTTCTTTTTTTATTTTTTATTTTTTTTTATTAAACTAATCCTGTGCTAATCTATCAGCAAATTGTCATGGGCTTTGGTACTGACTTCTGATTTGCTGACATAATTTTCTTTTTATTATTTAGATTAAATTCAGGTCCTCATACTCTTTTTAAGGATGGAAGGGTGGTGGGATATGACATCCCGAAATACGCCACTTTGGCATAAGGATTATGTTGAGCTGGGGGCAATTGAGAAGAAGCAGAAGAAGCAGAACTCTCTGCACGCCTTCATTTGCCTAAAAGCAGGGCATATACTCACAAGATGTGCATCCTCCCCTCTCTCCTAGAAGGACAAAGGCTGATCACTGGAGGTGACATTAGACACTCATCAGCTGGCAGACAGTACCAGAAAAATCTACCTAACAAGCAGGACCAGCTACCTTTTACTTACCATTAGTTTCCCAAATATGCCTTCCCCAGTTTGCTGCCCCTGGAGACTCAAGGTCCTTTCCCTTTGTCTTGTCAATCTTTTGTAAATTTATTGCCCTTTATTGAGGATACTACGGAAACTGGAGTTGTCAACCACCTCTCTGAGGGGTCATTTTTTTTGCATTTCTTCTCATCTGTATACGAGAAATACGTGTTCATAAACTTCTATTTGTTTTTCTCTGATTCATCCAGCATTTGTTACAGGGGTTCTCACCTGAGAACACAGAGAAGCAGAAGGAAAATTATCTTTCTTCCTCTACAAGATGGATATGTGAAAAAGAAGTTATTTAAAAGTGCTATCATCAGTAAGTATCAGTTCTTATGGAGCCAAATTTATCAGGGGATAAAAAAAATGTTTAATAAAAGACTAATGCAAATTTTATAGAATTAAAATAAACTATGCTCAGAAAGAGCATAATAACTAATAGAATATATTTTTAATATTAAAATGTCAGGGTGAAGAAAAATTAGATTAAATGTGTAAATCAGAATAATCTTGAAAAGCATCAGAAACATCTAAAGACACTATCAGTTTCATAAGACACAAAATATTTGTCTTAACAATGAAAATCACATTCAAATGGGTTATTTTGCATTGGGGAAGGCTGACTTGAAGGTTCTAACAATACACTTCTGCCTCTGGAATAGAAAGGCAAGCCAACTCCGTATGAAGACTGCTGTGTTATTTTGGGAACCTCTGTGTTATTTTGGGAAGTGAAAACGTGATGTGGTTATAGCAGCGAGAATGGTGGCAAGTAGACTCCCACGGGGCAGACTCACCAAAGCTCCTGGGGGCTTTCTCTGGCCCACTCTGCCTTGTGTGTGGGTTTCAACTTTCCCTCCCTTAATTCTGGAGTACTCTGGGATGGTTTGGACTCTGCTGGGCAGTTTCTAGCTCTTTAGTGGGGCACAGCGAATCTTAGTTCCAGTCCTTTTCATCTCTCCTAAATGACAAAGTTTTATACCTTACACAAATTGATGCAGAACATATTCAAAGCTATCAGTGATTCCAGGACACATTCTAAAATATTTCTTCCATGTCACTGACATTCAGTCAACCCGATTTTGTTTAAACACATTCAGACAGATTTGAGGTCATTCAGGAAATGCTGGTAAGAAAGTAAGCGAGAAAATGAAAGAAATTCAATAAAGTGTGTTATTGAGCAAGTTTCTGCTGTGGGCAACTAATGCCAAATTAGTTGGGAACTAATACAATGGGGAACTCTGGGGACCATATGTATTCGAACATTCTTCTGTGATGATGCAGGTGGTATCCACCCTGTATAGTCTCAGCTACTCCCAGGAACTTTAATTCTTTGGCACCCTTGTCCTGCCCTACGCAGGGGAAGTAACAATTGCCTGTACTCAGATGCACTCAGGGTGTATCCACAGCATTGAATACACATAATTAATAAAAATAAATTGAATTCATCAGTAGAAACACATTTGATGCTGGCCCCATATACCAAGGGTGGTGGGGGAAAAATTTAAATATCAAGCTATGATATTTTCAGATTTTCTGAATCTTATACAAAAGTAACACCATTGGGTGGCACTCCCACAATCTGTATGTAGGTGTGCATTTAATTATTTATTTATTTATTTATTTATAAAGAACGAATTTTGCTCTTGCCAGGATGTTGAACACTGCCTCCATGGGCTTGGGTAATTATTTATTTTTGCTTCCAGAGAAATTATTTTCTGGTTGGTACTACTTTTAATGATTAATAATGTGTGAGAACAGCTAAAAGAGACATATAAAAATATAAACTCTGGGTCTCTCTCACCTTTTCTCCTCCCCCAGAGGGACCCACTTCCAATTCTCTTTGGAAGTGCTCTAACCTTTTTCTTTGTTCTTCCGAAGAAAGGTAATACTGCCTGGAGGCACAGAGAGGCCAATGAAAGACTTGCAGCCAATTTCAAATGGAGAGAGTATTTATAGCCCTGCAGGCCTTTGAGTTTCAATCTCTGTTGCCTTTTCTCTTCCATGAGAGGGACCCACTTCCAACTCTCTTTGGAAGTACTCTAAACTTTCTCTTTGTGCTTCCTAAATAAAATTTCTCTTTGTTACCCTGAACAAAGTTATATGTATAAATTCTGCTTCATATATTATTTATAAATGTATAGAGATTACAGAAAAACGCATGTGTGATATCCTTTGAAACACAGGGTGACATCTCTGTTTCTAATGAGTTTACCACTTTATGTTACAACGAGTCAAAGGTTATCACTTCACTTTGAATGGAAGGGAAGCTACGAAAAGAAAATCTCAGTTGTGTAACCTTCTTCCTACTTGAATTATACCATTTTCACAGAATTCTACAAAATTTTACTCCATACTACATATTCCTTTTTTCTGAACGCAAGGTCTCAATCATTTCCTCAGAATAGTATTAGAATGATCTCGTAAATAAGATTTGTAGATGATTTTCACATGGACTTTTGTACTATGTGATGGAAAAATTATATTCTTTACTCTAATTGAGAAAATATTGTTTATCAAGTCAGGCACTTTTAAAAATATTCCTGTATTATTTCCATAAATTTAATTTCCAAATAGAGTTGAGACTTGCCTCATATTTATTGAGCACAATGATAAAAATATGACAGAAGGTGCTTAAAAATATCTGTTGATTAATTGACAGCTTCCTGAGTATTATAATAGATAGTAAAATTAAAGTATTTTTGTCTCACTCCATTTCATTGAAATCTTAAAGAGTTGAGGAGAAAATGATAGTATCAAGTGTTTTCCATTCTTTATCGAGAACTTGTATTAGGATGTGGTGAAAATCCCCCAAATGCCAAGTGTTCTGGTGTCATCGTTCAAGTTCCCCTCAGTCCACCTTACAGTTATAGTATGAAATCTCTCCTTTATTATAGCTGGGGAGAAATAAACAGATTGGGACAAAAAGCCAAGAAGGAATTCTAATCCCTAAGGTCCCAGGGACTTCTTAAAACCATCATTGGTGGTTATTTAGGACTCGACAGCAATTCTGTTTGTTACTATAGCAACATCCCTAAGAATATAAGGAAATGTGTGTGCACAGGCCAGGCTACCACCTGTCTATTCCACTGCTGTCAAGTTGTGATGTTCCATTTTATTCCTCAGAGTTGTCAGAATAATCATAATAAACAAATAACTTAAGGACACGATAGCAACATGTATCAGCTCCCTCCAGACAGTGAGCGCTCTACAAATATTGTTTACAAATATCATGTAGAGGAACTCTTCCTTTTCACCTTCTGCTTCTTTGTGAAGGCAGCTTTAGGAGACTGTATTTTGTCTCTTGTTGCACCCCTGTGGTCTGTATACTTTGAGATGACATGAGCAAAGAGGATTTGTTCTCCCCTGCTCTCGGTCAGGTGGTAAATTGGATGGGGAGGGTTCTGCCTCCTAATGACAGTCAGTTTAGTTCTGGATAAGGTACATCTATCAGCAAGCCATATTTGTCATCACAGCTTTTTCAGAAATAAAGGCACTATTTTCCATTTTATTTCCTGAATCTTAATTTGTTCTCAATTTAGGCTGGAAAAAAAAGGGGGGTGAAAAAAAAAGATTGTTTATGAATTCCTTTGAATATCAGCACATCACATTTTATTTAATCCCACAATAATTCCTATTACTTATGCCACAGAGGCAAAGGCCTGAAAAAGAGAGCAGAAATGTTTTACAAACTGTGTCTTTAACTTCCCCCCTTGGGGGAATTAAATTCTGCACCCCTCCCCAAAGCCAGTAATCAGGCGTGTTCTTTATTTTTTGTACCAAAGGAGATGGTGCAACAGAATTGTCTGGGCAGAGGTCATGAGATTATCTTTACCAGAGATGCAATAATTAAACAGCAAAAACCTGACACTGAAAACTCCCTTTAAAGCTCTGCGTCCCTCCTACAGGGAGGATGATAGTACTTTAAGTGGAGAGTCTGACATCTTCCTCATTTGCTGGCAAAGGAAGAAACTTCTCTGTTCTTCTCTACATACCATTTGTCCTCATTCATTTGGCTGCGGGGACAAGTACTAAGCTTTTGGTAATACATGTTATTACTTTCATTTGACACAGGGAAACTAAGGGTTT
>NW_003852405.1:31699974-31702970 GCF_000181295.1 Otolemur garnettii
GTTTTGCCTCTTCATGATTATTGCCACTTTTTGTTCTTCGGAGTCTAGCTTATTTCTGGACACATAATAGGAATTCAATGAATACTTATTGAAGTTTGAATTACTGAGCGTTAGAGCAGGCATTATTCCAAGGTAATGTCTTCGGTTACGTATTGAGTGCTCCGTGATATTAAGTTAATTTAGTTGGCCCTTTATCCTCAATGGGGAAGGCCATCTTTACTAGAAGAGGGTACATTCCACACTTTCCACCAGATTGTGCCAGGTTGATCCACACAAGGAAGGTCCCTAAGATTGGTCCATCTTTGCTCAGCAGGAGAACAGAAGGTAGGGACCTATATTGGTAAAGGCAGCATCATGTTTTCAAAGGGACAGAAATGCATATAGCATTTTCAGGGAATTTTTGTATTGATTTGCTGTACTCTGCACTGCTTAGTACAGAACACCAATGACAGAGAGGAGAAAATTGCACACTTGAGTAGGATTTGCCAGCAAAGATCTTGATCTGCTCTGGAGAGCAGACGCTGTGTTATCAGTCGTGTATTCCTACATGTTTTATCCAGAGGAACAGAATGCAGAGTCCCTGGACCTACCTTTGGCTGTCACATCTCCAGGAAAAAACAGACTGCCCCAGACTGCTGGGGGCACGTGCTGCCTGACATTCCCACTTTCCTGTGTACCTCTGGAAGTAATGAAGACAAATGTTTCTGGAGAATGTTGTCATAGATGCAGTAATTCTACAAAATCAGGAAAATAAGAGTGTGAAGTGGAAAGTGTATATGACTTGAGAACAAAAGTCTAGTCCAGAAGGTTAGGGTTAGTCTAGACACATTTTCCTAGTACCTTGCGAGGTTATATCACCTATGTTCAGTAAGTGTTGTTATATGAATAAATAATTGAAAAGACGGAAAAAAGAAGAGTTTTCTCCTGTGATTTACATAAATGCACACAGGTAACTATGGCCTCAGAGGCATGAAAGATGCAGTGGATAAGGCTGAGAACATTCTTCAAGATAGAATGAGACCTCGAGCAGGGCACAGTTAGTTCAGGAATAATGCTAGCATTTCCTAGGGGTACATGTAAAACAGTGATTTTATACTGAAACAGACTTTTATAAATAATCTGTTACTTGCTTTTTTTGCACCTCATATTTAGCTAGACTAAATTTAGGAATCTGTCATTGTCTACCTACCTAGTTTTATTTTTTTTATCAAGTCATTTGTACATATATCACAAATACATTTATGCCATTATGGAATTCAATGTGTTGATTATTTGTACAAATTGAAGTGCTTACATCCTACTAATCAACACAGCCTTCACCTCATTTACCCAATTACAGGATTAAGACATTTATGCTCTACACCTGATAGATCCAACTTATACTTGCAATATGTTCCATAGGTGTGGTCCCCCTATCAACTCACCCCCTATCCCTCTCCCTTCCCAACCTAGCTAGTTTTAAAAGTGGGACTATTACTTCATCCAGAGAACTATGAATAAAGAGTTCTATTGTTTCCAAATATTATTTATGGAAATAAGTTTTATTGGCACATAGAAGAAGTGTTTGGGTAAGAGTTAAATATGCAGCTGATGGAGAGACTTAGACTTAACTCTGCTGCTAAAATGTCTTCCAAAGCTCATAGGCAGCTAGGATGAGCCCTGGGTGGGCCTGGCCTTTACGTACTGGTGACAGCATTTCTTCTAAGTCTTCACAGCCCCCCGAGCATTTCTGCTTTCTTTGTTCCCCTGTACCTCATGTATTAAGGCCTTTGTCTCTGCATAGGATGGTTGTTCGAGTTATTAAAACTATCACACTGACACAACTGGGGTTTGGAGCAGCATAATTGGAGTCCCCTAGTTCATTCTTGGGAGCAGGAGTCCTTAGAGATATCACTGTTGGAGACAGGGATTCAAATTCAGCTTTGGTATGTGATTGCTCTGATGTCAATTTCATCATCTCTAGAATATGTAGGAATAAACTCTTGGTACATGATAATGGATAATAGTTTTATTCTTCATTAGAGGTAAAGGAGTTGTAGAAAGAGGGACAAATAGTTTAAGACTAAGTTCTATTAACTACCACAAAGGACACAATACCTTAAAAAGTGAATTTCTCTCAATAGTACTATTGAAAGAAGTTCTCTCATTTACTGGCATGTCATCTTTAGGTGTTTTAATGAAATCAAATACTTTCTATGATTCTCTCTCTACCTATTCAAGTGTGCCTCCCAGATCGGCAACATGAGTAGTATCACCTCAGAAAATTGTTAAAAATGCAGAATCCTAGATCTATTCCAATCTCAGCCACATTGAATAGAGAACTGCATTGTAACAAGATTCCTCGGGGGTTATATGCACGTCAAAGTTAATGGACTCCTCCCATAGTCCAGTCCTCTGACTTTATAGGTAAGGAAATTGAGACACAGAGATTTAAACCATAAACCATGGCTGTTAATGGCAAGGTGGTGCCAGAGGTAGAACCAGGCAGGCCCAGGTGTTCTTTCCTTTAGTCCAGTGGATGTGACCTTTCACCTACCCCTATTATGTTCTCTGGGCCTGTGTCAGAAGCTACTGTACAGAGTGGTGATTGAAGTGACAATACAGAAATGAGCTAATTCTTAGAAACAGAAGAGAGGGTTTTGTTATTCCAATCAGCCAAAATGCCTTGCTCCATAGAGAATGGGTAGCAAGTGCAAGAAACATGTAACGGAAAGATTGAAGGTGAGCATGGGTGCCTGCTGGGCGGAGCGACCATGGATGTGGAGTTCAAGCACAGAGCTCCCTTACTTGTAAGAAGAAATAGCAAATCTCTCCAAGAGGCTTGCCGTGGTTGGCAATGCTTGGCCTGCCCCAAATTTCTATTTGCAGTACATTTCAGTAAGAGAAACAAGGGATTTCAGTCTGTGCCTGCATTGCTAAACTTTCTTCTCTGCTGAGTGATTAGAGAGCAGTGTGGGACTGCTTACTTTAAATGCCTTAATAGAATGAAATCAGGG
>NW_003852405.1:31703649-31705737 GCF_000181295.1 Otolemur garnettii
TTTTTTTTCTATAAAGGAAACACTTTGAGATCAACTGTTTTGCTCCATTTCTTAGAACTCTCTGAATAGGCAAGTTTCACATAAGAAATCTTCATTTTTTAAATTCAAACTTAGACATGAAAGTGATATCCAAAATTGACCTTATATGTAAGAAAATGTATTGAAAGAGTTATTGAAGTGGGAGGAATTTTGATTAGTGTAGGTAAGACATTCACTACTGAGTATAAAATACACATATATTTATATTCTACAAATTAGCCATGAGACACTATCGACACCTGGTGAGCAGCCTGTATGACAGGAGAAGACATGCGGAAATCACACGGCAATGGATAAAACAGTGCACATGAAAGCTTCGGAACTAAATACCTGTGCAGTGTGAACACACATTCTTCAGGGCACGTAGGTGATATGCAACCATTAATTAGCTAGTTGGCTTTCACATGCCATCAATTAATCTTTAAAACCATTAAAGCCTGGCATGGCACTGGAGGAAAGCAATCACTGTAATCTCTCAAACTGGGAAACAAAGATTACTCTACTAATTAGTATCTTCTCTTTGCTGAAAGCAATTGAAGTCTATGTTGGTATAACCATACAACTTTTAGCAATTCTCCAAGGGCCTCCTTTTTATTTTTTTATGTTTCCCTTTCTCTTTTACATTTTCCTGTCCTTTGATCTTTTCTTAAATCCTTGGGTTGTTTTTTTTTTTTTTAACTTTCCGGAGGAAAATGTGCTCTTTTTTTTCTTTTTTTCAGCATAAAGGGATTAATGATCACCAGAGATTTGTATTGTAAGGCACATGGATGCTAGAAATTCTTTAAACCTTGTGAAGTCTGATACAAATTCTTTAGTGTATATACATCCACTACTTCATTCTGTAAACATTTATTATACAACTACCACATGAATAGTACAAAGGTAAATATAGACAGATATGGCCACTGCCCTCAGCTTAATATTGAGCTGAGAAGAATAACGTGAACTTAGTGGTTATTTAATTACACATGTAAGAAGTGTCATACAAAGGTGACAGGTAAGGCACTGTGGGAATTTGGAGCTGAGGAAGTGGTTTTGAACTGAATTCTGATGAATGAGTGGGGATTAACTATGGGAAGGGATGGGTGAAGGAACATGAGAGAGGAGTGTGGAGGGAGGGTCAGTTAGATGAAGCAGCATCTCTAAAACCTCTGAGGCAAGAGAGAGCATTTCAGGCTAACAGGTCTACAAGGCGATTAGGCTGTAGTTGTAGTGCCTCTAAAAATTTCACCTATAGGCTTTCCTGGTTCTCTGGCTTGCAGATAGTAGGCATATGGTGGAACTTCTTGGCTTCCAGAATCACATAAACCAAGTCTCTCTCTCTCTCTCTCTCTCTATATATATATATATGTACACACACACAATAACATATATATATTGTGTGTATATGTATATACACACACACACATATATGGAGAGAGAGAGAGAAATCCACATATGTCTATATTTATCTACTCACTATATACTGTTGGTTCTGTTTTTCTGGAGAATCCTGCTTATACAGCTATGTACTTGCTCAATTCCATACAATCTACTTATAGCTGCTGCTTGAATTTCACCAAATCTCTTTTCCCCCTCCTCACACTAGACATAGAACATAATTTGTTATTATAAAATTGTAATGAGAAAAACAGTACCTGCCTCAAGGAAGGTACCTCAGTAATCACTTGGCTCAGTGAAAATTATGTGAAGAGAGAAGTGTCCTAGTTAACAGAGCATGTTCATTGTCTATAAATACAGTAATTTATGGGGCAGAAAAAGAAACAAAGCACCAAAAGCTCTGTCCTGCTCTCGATAATGATAACCAATAAAGCCTTCTGTAAAAATCTCAATTAACAAGATGAGTCAAAGAGAAAAGCTCATCAATTTTATCAAAGGGCTCAGTGGGACCTTGTTCGGTATCCAAGATTAGTAAGATTAGCTCTTCAGCAGTAGAGATGTGGAATCCTGTATATTCAGGCCACCAACTCACACTGCCCATTGGCACATAAGATGTTTTGCAGCAGAAGCTTGGTGAAGGTCTTTAATGCTTGCCATTTCAGAAACAGC
>NW_003852405.1:31706644-31711175 GCF_000181295.1 Otolemur garnettii
AGATTCATATCATGTTATAAAATTACTTTTAATAACTAAGAGAAGTAAACAAATCTATGCATATATTGTACTTAATAACTGAATAATTACCTTTAACTTTGATGTTTGTGTGTGTATTTGAATTACTTTCTGCGTCATTTGTTTTCAGAAACTTCCTTTAGTATTTATTGTAATGCATGTTTGTTAAAGATACATTCTCTCATTCTTTGTTTATTTGGGAAAATTTTTACATTGAACTTATCCTGAAATACACTTTTGTTGCATATAAGATTCTTGGTTAACATTGTTGTTCTTTCAGCCCTTAGAATATGCCATCCCACTGCTACCTGGACTCCAGTGTTTCTGATGAGAAATTTGTGTTACTATAATGAAGTTCCCTGTACATGACAAGTTCTTTGCCTCTTTCCTCTTGTCTTGGCTTTCTGTATGTTTAATAGATATGCCTGTTGTGAATCTTTTAATATCTACCCCCTTTTAATTTTTGCTTTTGTCTTCTTTGCTTTTGTGGTTTCCTCATTTACTTAGAGATTTGGTTGGACTATTTTAGTGAGGTCTATTTTTCCCACAGTGTGAAGGCTCTATCTATAATCCTTTAAAGGGGAGGCCTTATGCATGGTCACTAGCATAATAATTTTTTTCTTTTAAGCATGGCTCCGTTTGACTGTCTCTTTCCTTGATCATTATTAAGCCAGCTACCTCCCTTGTTATTATGTATCCCGCCTCAGGCTGTACTAATTGACATCTGATTGTGGTACTCTTTTCCACAAAGCCCTGCCTACTGTATAAGTTACTCCACAGTCTGAGTCAATTAGAATCAGATTCCTCGAAGGTTTTGAACCAGTATCTGAAGTTGTTCATGACTCCAGGAGACTCTCCTGACCTGCCTATTTCCTTAGTTCTTTCTTGTAAACTATCTGTTCTGTGGTTTACCAGAAGCTAACAGCATTTTCTTATGGGCTTAACACCAAAATTAACATTGTTTTTGATGATACCCTTATGCTTTAAATTTTCCAAATACCATCATTTCCTTTGAGGTACCATTCAGAAATCTCTGTTCTTCTGGACTACCTCTTTTTCCAGAAAAAGTCTCTAAATTTCTGCTCCAGAACTGGGAGTGGTGAGATTGTCTTACTTTTCCCAGAGTGATGACCAGATTTCATGAGCAGCACACTGGGAAAACCTGGTAGGTTTTCTTGGCTTGCCTCTCCTGACATTGAACCTGTGCCCTACTGGTGAGCTAACATGAGAGTGATTGTAGCCCCGCTGTTTTCTTTCTGATGCACATGGGGTACAGAGAAGTGGCAAGGCAGGAAAGGAAATTCTCAATCCATTGGCAGCACTTGCCTAAAATTTAGCTTTAATAACATGATGCTGGGGAGGATGATACACTCTGGTAGCTGAACCATACCATGAAGACTCTGGAGCCTTTCACTGTGAGCTTGAGGGAAAGGGAGCACCACAATCTTGGATTTTCTTTTTTTTTCCTGGAGTGGAGCTTCCATTGCACTAACTGGCCTGGGAAAGGAGGGAACAGGAGGAATAGACTCTTTTATTCTGACTGAGATTTAGCCAATTTTCTTGAATATGTATTTCTTAATTTGCTGTATACCTTTATGAAAATTTTTGGAGAACTTAAATAAAATTTTCAGTAATTATAGTTGTTTTACCAAGCAGTTGGACCATTAAAGAAGTGACCATTAATAGTGAAACTAAATTTCCCAGAAAAATTTATGTTGAGCCAGAGTCACAAAAATATAGAAAGATCAAAAGTCCTTTCTTTAGCACCTGTTCTTCTATAATTGCCTGTCTATTTTAGCCCCTGGTCAATACTGGAAGAGAAGTTTGCTGCATTATTCACAGACACAAACAAAGCCATTTAATCAACTAAATTGCCTAAGAGAGTGTAACAATTATGGATGGCAGGACATGTCCGAATTCTTCTTTTAAACAAGAAACCCAAGAAAAGTGTTGGAATTTGAGTTGGAATTGTTCAGAGGAAGTTTGGGATAAATGTGGGGAATCTAGAGAGAAGCAATAGACCTCGGCTATTTAGACAGAAAGCAGAAAAAGTAACAGCATGTGTAAGAGAGTTTGTGGACTTTAGAAATTGTAAGAAGGTTTGTGTGTGGCTGGGGCATAAGATACGGAGTAAAATGTGGGAAAATATTTGGGTGTATATTCAGAATGGGCTAAAGCATAAAAATGCTTCATGTCAGACTCTTTCTGTTGACTAAACAGAAAAGTGGCATTGTGCTTTAGTTATGAGAACAGTTTTAAAAAACCTTTCTCCTGTAGGTCACACTTTAGTTTTATTTGAGTTGTATTTTCTCTATTCTTCAAGAACATTCTTAGGACTTGGATGAAATATGGTGTTTCTGAGAGTTAACAAACAGAGCTAGTGGGTCTGAATGGATCACAAGGCACCTTTCATTCCTGTGACGTCATAAAAACAAGGAAATTATTACCAAACCATGGAGAACTCTGAGTCTAAATCAAGTGAGACTGAATAACCAGAACCAATGGGGGAATGACATTGTCAGCATAGCTACAGCTCTGTTACACTATACACTTCAGCCAGGTCACACACCCAATTGGATTAGTAACAGCTCCAGGCTAGCTTGAGTTAAAATAGGGTAGGAAAAAAACAGATCCATAAGACTTTGGGTCTTTCGGATGTGACAGAAAAAAACCCCGGGGACATGATGATATCCATAGTTTATATTCCACTGGGCTGTTCACTGTCAGACTAAAGGAAATTTGGAAAATTGCTTATTTATGTTTAATTTTGTGAATTGTTCCTTCAACCCTTAATTCTTGCAGTTCCATTTACATAATTACAAATACAACATAGTTATTTTGGATTATTTTAAGCAAGTGAAAGCTGTTTTCCCCTGTGTCCAGGTCAGACATGTGACTGGGGCTCAGTAGATATACTTTGACTTTTTGAGAACTAAAGTGTTTCAGTGGATCACAGTCCTTCTCATAATCTCTTTTGAACAATGGAGCCCAGCATAGATTTTACCAAACGTTTACTTTTTAATTATATTGAATATAAGATAACGTTTCTCCTTCTTCTCCCTCTCTGTAACTGTTGTACAGTCCCTGAGTTTGGACATTCAGGGCAGGCTGCAAGTGGGTCAGAGGAGAGTGTGGCATGACAGATGTTCTCCTCGGAACACGGGAGACCAGAGTGCCAGATCTCTTCCTTTAAGATACTTCTCCTCCCTTCTCCCGTACATAGCTACTAACACAGCTGTGGTGGTTCCCATAACAGTTCCCACACCAGTCATGGGTACTCCAAGGGACAGTTGACTGAGGGCTCTTGGGAACAGCTGTTTCCCTATGACAGAGTGCTCACCAAACTCAGCCTTTGGCAGAGAGTGGGCTTAATGCCTTTTCTCTTGAAGACCTACAATTGACAAAGGAGTGCTCAGACCATGGCTTTACCACCTGCTGGTTCTCCCCAGTGCTGCTGACCTGGCTGCTGAAGCAGAGCAGTGCATCCTTTGAAATGTGTGTGTGTGTATGTGTATGTGTGGCAGGCTGGGGCTAGGGGCAGTATTAAGCCTGCTCAAGCATTCCATGAACAGCTTGAGAACAGTGTACCTCTCCCCATCACAGTCAGGGATTGAGCTTAGAGTACAGGTCTCCAGGCCTAACATCAGACACCCAGGATGCAATTATGTTATTTGGGAGCATGGAAGAGAGATTGTGAACTGACTTTGGTAGGCATGGACTACCATGACTACCTGGACTCCCAGGAAGGTACCCACAAGCAAAGCAAAGTCCTTACTGAACATATGCTACGTGCACACACTTAAGAATGAAGGAGCGAAAAGTCCCATCTAAACAAAATAAAATTCAAAAACAAAAAGTGACTGCTGCTCCAGAGAGGAAGAAATCAAAGGAAGAACACTAGAAGTATAAAAATCAAAGTGAAAGGACCCCCCCACCATAGGATAACACCAGCTTACCAGAAATGGGTCCCTTGCAAAATGAAAATACTAAAATGAAAGATAAAAAATTCCAACATGGATTGTAAGGAAACTGAATGAGATCCAAGAGAAAATAGGAAACCAAATCAGAGAAATCAGAAAAATAATTCAGGAAATAAATTAAAAAATTATTAAAGAGAGAAATACGTTTAAAAAATTCAAATAGATCTTCTGAAAATGAAAAAATTATTTAGGGCAATACAATACATAGTGGAAAGTTTTAAGAATAGACTAGACCAAGTGAAAGAAAGAATTTTGGATTGAACACAGCTCTTTCAAATTAGCCCAGTTGGTAAAAAATAAAGAATGAAGAGAAATGAACAAAGTCCATGAGGAACATGGAATTATGTAAAATGGCCAAAAATAAGAATCATAAGTATTCCTGAAGAAGAAGAAAAAGAAGTAAAAGATTGAAAAACTTATTGAGGGAATATTCCAGTAAAACAGCCTTGTTTTTGCTAGAGACTAGACATCTAAACACAAGAAAGTCAGTAAAAACCTGGGTGATATCCTGCAAAGAGGATATCAATGAGGCA
>NW_003852405.1:31711979-31723585 GCF_000181295.1 Otolemur garnettii
TAACATATATCATAAATCATATAACATATATGATTATGATATACTATATATACATATACATATATTTAAGATATAACAATCTTAAATATGTATATGTCTTAAATAAAAAACACAAAGATTGTCATTATATAATTATCATTATATAATGATAAAGAGATTGATTCAGAAAGAAGATATAACAATCCTAAATATATATGTACCTAACACAGGTTCTCACAGATTCATAAATCAAATTGTACTGGACCTCTGGAAAAAAGGCAACAACAACATTATAATATCCAGAGACTTTAACACCCCAGGAAGAGAACTCAACAGGCCATTAGGGCAAAAGATCAACATAGAAAAATGAAACTCTAGAATAAATGGACCTAGCAGATATTTCTAGGACATTCTAGCCTCATACTGTATAATGTACATCATTTTCATAAGAACATGGAAAATTTTCCAAGATAGATCATGTTAGTCTACAAAATAATTCTCAGTAAACTTAGAAAAATTAAAATCATACCATAATCTTCTCAGACCACTTTGTAATGAAACTAGAGATCAATGCCAAAAGGAATTCTCAAAACTACACAAATACATGGAAATTAAACAACCTGCTGCTGAAAAATCTTTGTCAATGACAAAATCAAAAGAAAATCAAAACATTTTTTGAATTACATGACAAAGATGACACAAACTTCCAAAATCTCCAGGATGTAGGAAAAGCAGTGCTAAGAGGGAAGTTCATTGCCTTAAATGCCTACATAAAAAAGAAAGAAAGATCACAAATAATGAACAAATAGTATACCTTAAGGAACTAGAAAATGAAGAGCAAACCAGACCCAGAGCTAAAAAAAAAAAAAAAGAAATATTAATAACAAAACTCAGAGCAGAACTAAATGAAATGGAAAACATAAAATAAACACAAAAGATCAATGATGGAAGAAGTTGATTGTTGAAGAGATAAAACTAACAGACCATTAGGTAGATTAACCAGAAATAGAATAGAAAAGACTCAATAAGAAATGATAGGTGAACATTACCACTGGTACCACAAAAATACAAAATGTCATCTGAGAGTACTATGAAAACCTCTATGTGTACAAATAAGAAAATTTAGAGGAAATTAATAAGTTTTGAAAAATAGAGCCTTCTAAATTTGAATCAAAAAGAGACAGAAATCCTTAAGAGACCAATTATGGGTAGTGAGACTGAATTGGTAATTAAAAAAAAAAAAAACTTCCAGAAATAAAGAAAGAAAGAAAGCCCAGGACCAAATGGATTCACAGCTGAAGTGGGGAAGTGTAGGAGACTACAAAGAACAGATACCAATTCTACTGAAACTTCTCCATAATATTGAAAAGGAAGCCATGCTTTCTAACTCATTCTAACAAGCCAGTATCACCCTGGGATACCAAAGCCAGGACAGGCAACAACAAAAAAACTATAGGCCAAAATCCCTCATGGACACAGATGCCAAGGATTCCTCAATGAAATACTGAAATAAAACAGCACATCAAAAATATTTACCATGACCAAGGGGATTCCATCTCAGGGATGCAGAAATGGTTTAATATACAAAAATCATATATGTGATTCACCACAAAAAATAGAACTAAAAACAAAAAACACATGATCACCTAAATAGATGCGGAAAAAAAATTCAATGAAACACAGTACCCCTTGACAAAGTAGACATAGGAGGAATACATCTCAAAATTATAAATGCCATATATGACAAACTCACAGCCAACATCCTACAACATGGGAAAAAGTTGAGAGAATTTCTCTAAGAACTGAGTTCAACCAATTCAATTTCTCTTTTTAAATTCTTGCCTTCTGAAATCACTGGACAGGTAGCCTCACTTGTGAGTATGATTTTTGTAAGAGTTTTTCTTCATTCTTACCTCCTCTGCATTTGCTCCACTATACGGATGTCTCTCTTCACTCTGGGCTAATCTGCTTTTTCACGTCAATCAGTCTTGTTCATGAACTTTAGTAGGGGAAGAAAAAAATATCATTTTCTTTTCTCCCTTCTAGGTCCTTAGCTGAGACTGTACAAATGAAAGACTAACAAAAGAGAAGCACACAAATTTTATACGGCCTGGGGGGCTTCGAGAGGAAATAAAGACTCCCTGAATGGTTAAATCTGAGCATTTTTATACTAGGTCTGCCGAAAAGTGAAAAAGTGTGAAAAATAGGGTAGGAGAAAAATGAAAAGAGCTAAGTGCAAAAACCTTGGAAACCACAGCAAGGCCTGTTCATACAATTCCTCTTGGCTTCCCTCTGTCTCTGGAGATAAGCGTGATCCTTACCGGTGTGTGAGGAAAGAGCCTTTCCCAGGAGGGTTTTATGTCCTAATTCATGGGAAGCTCAGACCATCCTTCCTACACCTGCCATTTCTAAACTTCTTCAGTTTAAAATATATTTAAACAAGATGCCATATTTTAAGGTGGCATGTCCCAAACCCTATCACTTTGTACCACCTTACTGATAGAATTAAGCCAACTCTTAATTTTAGCAATCAAGACTTTTTTCCCCTCACGGTGCACTCCACCTCCATCTAGTCTTATCTCTTTACATCATAACATGCATACATAACTGCAATAAAACCAGATTACTTGTTCGTCTTGGCCCTCATCACATAATATTCTCTGCCCTTCTGTGACTATCTGACAAATCCTTTTTATTCATGTTCCATCTCCCACCTAATGACATTTCACATTCACCTACTCATATGTTATTTTTGCTACTTAATCACATGGCACTTTGCATCTTAATAATAGTATTCATTATATGTTTTTGTTGTACTATATTTGGTTGCCTATTTCCTTTACGCTTCTTCTATCAGACAGACAGCATCTTGAGGCGAAGGTGTCCTCCAGTCCTCAGAACCCTTTCCCTCTCACTCAGCGACTCCATGGGACTCAGGAGGCATTCACTGAACAAACTCCACCAGTCAAGATCAGAGATTAGTAAACCTATAAAATAGCATGTTTATGAAGCTTCTCCATTGGTGGATTTTTTGAAGCTAATAGAGTCAATTGTTGGTCTTTGATTGTATTGACTAAATAAGATGTAGCTTACCAATGATAAAGTCATTTTTAAATTATAATTTCTAGAAAAATTGGACAAATAAATGCAAGTCAAATGTAGTGTATTTTTGGCATTGATGGCTTAGCTTTCTTTCCCTACCACAAAGTGAGTGGTACTTTTCGTTCAACAAGATATTAAAATATCTTTGGCTGACTGGAGGAAGAAATTCAGTGAAATGTCAAGAGTTTTGGATTTTATATCAGAATATGGACTATGTATTTACTGTCTGTAGTTTATATTAAAGTCAGAGCTTTCATGTCAGTGTTTCATTTCCTGGATCTTTTTGGTCAGTGTCCCAACTTCATTAGTGTTGGCCTGTAGGAATAGTGTACATTTAGTAGCATCTTTTAAAAATAAATCAGTAATTAGCTGCAATGCTTTTCAATTTTGCTTTACATATAGTATTCACACTTGATTCACATATGTGATACCTCTATATCATGGAGAGTGGTACTGTGACCCAAATCAGACTTTAATAGTAGTATTTCTAGCATAAATTGGAAAATGCTAATATAATTAGGCTTATGAGAGTAAGGTACAAGGTCGAGACATTTTTCTAGCATTCAAAGGTACAATGTCAGAAAATTAAGAACATATGTATTTCCACAAAAAAATGGAAGAAGTTCCCTTGAGTTTATGATACATTATTGTAGAAAGCTTCGAGGCAAATTTCCCTTTTGCCAGGCCTTTATCTGCACATCAAAATGTGTATGTCGTCATTTGCTAAGCTTTATGGGCTTCTAACGATACTGAGAAAGATCAGTACAGCCTTTTAATTATTAGCTCATGCTCTCTTAAAATCTTCCATTAAAGGTTCTCCAGTAGCCTTAGCTGTTCAATTAGTTGATACCATACTCCAATGTTCACATGTTGCCGTATTTATGCAGGATAATTAGATCAGCTTTCTGGGGTTATTTTTAGTCTTTTCAAAGATTTGAGAATGTAATAGATGTGCCTCATGCTGTTATTTATGGGGAAAATGACTTGTATTTGATGGTAGTTTATTCTGCTTGTATTTGCAGAAAATTAAAGTTTTTACATTTTTTCCCCCCTTCAAATCAATGGGCTTCTGTTTTTGGCACTTTGCTTTTAAAAAGCACCATACGTGCTGCTGTACATAATAAATTCATCACACCATGATCCAGTGCCAAGTCAACTCGGGAAAAATAGCCTGGACTCTGTGTCTGGGCTATGCGTTCTGGAAATGATGGACTTACGAATCTTAAACCTAAAGTCTCATTATAGGAATGGCGAGAGCCATATGGTCGACAAAGCCTAAGGAAAATGGAGAGAGAAGTGCATCTGGCTCTTTTGGCATTTACTACCACAGTCTGGTTCAAGTCACTATGAAAATGTGAATAGGATAGGTCTTCTGGAGTGAGAGTGATTTGGTATTTCAAGCTAGGTCAATAAGCTGTCTTATTAGTTTGGGATGACGTTTACTATCAGCCAGTAGGAATGGTTCCATTCAACTCAACCCTCATATAGTGAGTGCTGATGTGGCATCAGAAACAGTATGTAGGTGCTACTGCGTGTGGTACCCTACCCTGTAGAAGTGCACGGTGTGTTGCACAAAACAGTGATGTAAATGAATGAATGCAATAAGATGGGATAAATGCTGTCTGTGAAATAAACACGCAGGGTAAGCTGGAAGAAGTGTATGTTTGAAAATCAGACCATCACCATGCTGCTTCTGTGCCAGGAATAGGAACTGGGGCTCCATAATGCTGACCAGAACATTGGTGCCCCTGTGGGCTGGGGTTCCCCTCAAACTCATCTGTGGCACACAGGGTTGATGCCTTACCCTGTTGCCTATATACGTCTTTTCCTAGGTTTAAAGGCACTGTCCTCAGGAGTTCTCCATGGGAAGCTTAACCCAAGTCCTCCCTCAGCATTTCTCCCTAACCTCTCCAACACAAAGACGAGGGTGAGAGTCTGACCACCTGCTTCCTTCTCCTCTCTTCTTTCCCCATCTCCCATCATTCCGTTCCGTCTGTATGAAGTCAGCACCCTTATGTGGAATCCATCTGGAATATTTGACATCTGTTGGGCCTGCCCCATTCACATGCTAAATGAATTGACAAAGTAATTTAGAAAACCTTCCCATTTTCAGCAAAGATAGGCTTTCCAAAGTGTTGTTGAAGCTTTTCTATTTCTATTTTGAAAGACAGCCCTAAAGTTAAATGTGGTTTAATACCTTTTCCCAGCAGGGCAATAGAACTACAACTCCGTGCGGACACTCCCACATCCTTTGTGAGAGAAGACCCACCCATTCTCAGCTGTTTCTTTCTCCACTATGTTTGGGAAAAACAACATTCAAAAGTTTGTAAGAAAGAAATATCCAACTATTTTAGCCACAACTGAGAATACTCCTTTCTTTTCTTACGTATCTCTTTTTAGCTCTATTTTACAGCCTCATTTTAAGCCAAATATGATTAAAATAGTGTTTTTAATGATATGTTCCAGGACTTTTGAGATGTTTTATTCCTTTATTATTAGTACAGTCTTTGTGTCTGTTTATTGTCAAAGGCTTTTAAAATGCTACTACCTAAGGACAAGAACATCTAAGCTCTTTGTCATGAAAGCATCACTGTCACACAGAAGATAGTCTGTGATCTGTAGCATAATCATACATGTCATTGAAGAAGAGCTTTATAGACAAGTCTTAGGACTACATTATTTAGTATTGTAGTTACTCGTCCCTGGCCCTTTTAGTTCCTCACTTTAAAAAAACTTCATAGCAGATGATTCAGGTGAGATGATACAGTTGGAGATTTTCTCTAATTTTCATCCCAGTCAGACAGAAGGACTTAGAAATCCAGGAGGGAAGTGCTGGCTCTCCTGAAAGGCACTGTGTGGGGATGGCTGGGCCATCTGCGCTTGGTCAAGAGGTGGCCCCGTCACCGCTCATGGACAGCTGTGCTCACTAGTGGACCCATTTCCCTGCCCACTTGTGACTAGTTAGGCCCATGAGACTGAGCCATGAGCAATTAAAATAAATGTAAACCAGATCCAGACGAGGATCATAGTGTATTCCTCCAATTCTTTTTCAACACTGTGGGTCTGGAGGGGAGCAAAGCACGGCATGGAAGAATCTTGGAGGAGAAATTTCCTCTTCTTTTATTTTTTTAAGCCAATGGAGTTAGGTGGTAAGGAGTAAAAAATAAAAAAAAAAAACTGTAAAAATATGCATACAGAAAAAAATTGTGAAAATGTCTTGAAAATGGGAAAGATTTTACGAACTTTCCATGTACTGACTCCACGATTACATGCCTGCCTCCATGAGGACAGATACTCAGCCGATTTTTCAGTCTATGTCCATCCCAAAATGTCTTATAAGACATCTGAATATACTGATTGTATTTCTTTCTTCTTTGTTATTTATGGTATAAAAGGGGTAGTGGTGGATTTGATGAAAGTCCTATGAGTCATCGTCTCATAAATCATTGTGTCATTTTCTGCCCCCACTTTGTTTAAGTTCGCCATTGTCTGTGCCTCTATCAGGTATTCCTAAATGCCTTCCCCTTTTTTCCATCTGTATCTGAAGGATAATTTCCCTCTATTTGATTATTTAAGCTCATATGCATAAAATATTCCAAAAGTATTATAAAAGCATATTCAAACAATGATACGTATACATATATATGGTAAAATAAAAAAGGATGTTTGGAAAGTAAAAATCTAGCTAACTCACAGGTCTTTCCTTCAAGATAGCTATTTTTAATAGTTGAGCAGGTATTACTCCAACTGTTTCCCATTCATATACACATCATGCTGAATTTTGAGAATAAAGGTTGAAATTATCACCCTATAAAATGCAGTTTTAAAACCTATAATATTAGATAAATGTGTTTTAAATAAGCCCTACCTTTTTTGGATAGACCTTGAAATTAAATTAAAATAGCTATAAACACTAAAAAAAAAAAAAAAAGCCAAGCTTGTAAGTCGGTAACACATTTACATGCCTCTATGTGTGATTTCTGATAGTCCAAATTGATTTAGAGGAATCGGTGGAACCTGAATTAGGTTCATGGATTTGACCTGTCATAATATTGAAAAAGTAAACAATGTCTAACTAGACGGTTAAATAGATGCTATTTTAATTAGTAAAACATTTTTTTGTAATTTTAATGTGATTTTTTTTTGCACTCCCTACACATAATTATTACATCAATGATCTTTCTTAATCTTGGCTTCAGGAAAATAAGAAATTATACACATACAATTTCAAGTTACCAAATATATTTTGTTATGTATATTATCAGTTATGTGCATTGCTTTTGAAAATTCATAAATGTTTCATATCGTGAGCATTTTTATGCAGGTCTTTTTAAAAGCACTTCTATTTGATGGGCACGCGGACTTCCATTTTCTTTGCTTTTTTCCCTTCCTCTTTTTTCCCTCTTTCTTTCTTTCGTTGTTTCCTTTCTCTTCCTTCCTTCTTTTCTTTTGTTTCCAAGTGCCAATAATGTTTCTGGGAATATTCTTATAGGGATATCTTTGTGAATTTGTTTAGGCACATCTACTGGATACATTTTAGAGGTAGAATTTTTGGGTAAAATTCACCTCCCAGAACCTTGTGTGATTTTCAATTGCCTTGTTTTGTCTCAGTGGCTGCTCTGGAAGTTATTCTGTGGGCAGTTTATGGAACTATTCTGAAGGCAGCAAAGGATTCTTGTGACCAATATGATCATTCCCTTGTCTTTTAGTTATTTTTTTCTTCTTTTTACTAAACCAACTATGTCCTATTCACTCTCTCAGCTCCATTTGCCTGTAATTTGTGGTTATTTTGGTGTTTTTTTTAGGGGAACTCAATGTTTGGTGCAATGTTTTTTACCAAGGTTATGTCAAGGATTTGTCATCTCTGTTGGGATTCCTCACCATGTTACAAACTCCAAAACTCAGTGGCTTAAAAAAATTGTTATTTGTTTCAAGACTGGAGCCCTTAAGGGTGGTTTTCATAAACCACAGTAGTTTGGCTGATGTTTGCTGGGCTTGCTTGTGTCTCTGAAGTTCTATCAGCAGCAACCGCTCTTCTTGAAGCAAATCATCACTCTTTCTTTTAGAATGTCTAAATGTGTGCTTGCTTAAGAATTTCAGGAAATAGACTTGAGAAAATAACTATAGAACCAAAATTGCAAAACTCCTCCTGAGGGAAGTGCTGAGCAGTTAACTTCAATTCTGCTGTGGTCTGGCTGATCGCAGTCAAGACGGCTCATCATGAAGCATAACATGCGTGACGGCCATACAGCCGGCCCCTTACAAGCCCCCTGCTTCTTTAAAGACCCTTTGGTTGGCTTGAGGAACTTGAGATGGCCTTTGTGACATTAGTCAGCTATCTCCTTAGGTCAGCAGCTCTTAAATAAACCTGATTTTCCTTCCACAAACTCAAGAGTTTTGCTTATAAGCTGCCGACAGCCGATTCTGAATGCTTACAAAGTCAGTTGCTTTACAAGCTGAGGCTGCTGGTCCATGATACTTCAAGTGACACTGTTGTCTCTGTGCCATGTCCTCCCTCACTGTTGAGTGGGCTAGTACTGGTAGCAGGAGGTTCCCATGGGCAAGACCAGAAGTGCACGGAGCCTCTTAAGTCTTGGGCTCAGCACTCACACAATGCCATTTCCACTACGTTTGATTGGCCAAACCAAGTTATAAAACCAGCCCGAATTCAAGAGGTTGATAAATACATAACTCTTGGTAAGAGGACCTCCAAAATTATTGAAGCCAGTTGCAGTCTGCTGTGGAATCCATCTGTATTACAACTTCTGGAAGCTTCTCAGTGATCCAGTCTGCTCCTCAACAGTCCTATGTTTCATGTGTGTGTGTACATATGAGATAAGCCCAAAGTCATTGAAGATTTGGATTTGAGGATGAACAAAAGTAAAACTTAAGTGTTCGCTCTTAGGATGCTCTGGTTAGCTGCTTTTTAAAAATAAATTTTAATTTTTTAATGAAAATATTAAGAACAATATCCTTTCAGTATGGAGTTTCATGTCTTACCAGTATACAAAATATTCTTGCATTGTCTCTTGGTAATTTCCTGGTGTTGATGACATTATATTGGAGCTCATATTACGCAAATGTTAAGCATCCCAGGTTCATCCTTTCTCTGTATGTTTTTCTTTCCTCTCCTTCATCCACCTTTTTGTCTTCTTTTATACTCAGTTTTGTTTTTTAATTACCTTTTCAGTTAGAAATATAGGCTAGTATTTTTTTAATCTATAAAAGTTTCTCTTATTTCCAAACCGTTCCTTCTTTAGAGAATTATTTTTTGTGGGTACATTATGTTCTTATCTCTGAATAATTAATTTAGTTATTTTTGCTATTTTTCTCTCTTTTGAGTCCTTTCAACAAAAGATAGGTGATAATCTTTGTCTCCCTAACTTCATACTTAACTGAAATCTGTGTGCTTGAGTGAGTTTGGTGGCCCAGGAGAAATCACTATATTTAAGACAGTGAATAGCAATCCTTAAATGTCAGTATCTATATGTCTTTGCCGTAGGAATTCGGTTTCCTAGAGAAAAACTTTTAAGTATTGCACCTGACTGCTGGCACTTTCAACATTCTACCTGGGGATTGTAGACTTAGCTGCTGACAATTCTGGAGATGGTGGGAAAGGAAATCATTTATGTGCTATGTTACAGTGTAACAGTAGGCTGCTATGACAAAGCATTCCTTGAGTAACACATGTTTATTTCACTCATCAGAATCTGGGTAGAGCATCATTCACAGCTATAGGCTTCTACTCTCTTGTTTATCTACTCTCCTAGAGGGCATTATCTTATTTCTTGGTTTCATGAGCATGTGGCAGTTCAGTGAAGACTGTTATGGACAGGTCTGAAAATTCACCCACCATTTCAGTTTATGCTACTGTGGCTAGAACTGTGTCTCACACTTCAATTAAGGCACAGAGAAGGTTCTGGGCAACTATGTCCTAGTTGTAACTTCTTTACTCAGAAAGAAAAAATACTTCAGTAGTTACTACTTTATAGTAAGTCACTCCAAACATTGAGGCCTAAAGCTACAGAAACAATTTCAGTAAGCTCTCAGACTCTGCATGTTTTAAAGCAGAAAGGAAACAGCAGGATAAGCTATTCTCTTCTCCTATAGGTCTGTGATTTTAGCTGGAAAGACTCAGATGTCTTGAAGGCTGAAATGTCTAAAACGAGAAGATTCTATTTCTTCATGGGCTGTTTTGGTCATGCATCTGGTACACAGAGTAGGATGAATCAGGTGAAGATTACATGGCACTGTTGCTTGGGCACCTATATGTGGCCAGCCATGTCTCTTAGGCTTCTTAAGGCAAATCAGCTGGTTTCCAAGAAGGAGTATTCTGAGACTGATTATTCTAAAAGAAACTTCATGACCTCTTCTGACTTAATATCAGAAGTCACGTGCTATCACTTCTACTTCATTCCGTGGGTTACAAGGAAGGTGTAAGGCCATCCTGGAGACCAGAGAAGGAAAATCACTCTCCAGCACTTTCCAGAAATGTGGCACTATCACACTGTAGAAGAAAATGTAGAATGGAATATCTTGTGTGACCACAATTAAGAAAAAATTCATTGCTACAGAAAGAAGAGATTCTGGCAAATGCCAAGCAAACTCAACCACAGTGCACATTTAAGTAGTATACATGACACACACTAATTGAAAATTACCAGGCAGCACACCAGAGAATCAAACACGCTGAAACATATTATTCTTCCTTGTAACCTACATTCTGTTTGCAAAACTTACTCCTCCCCCCCTGTTTTCCAAAAATAACATGCACTTTTCAAGGTTCCTTGCATTCACTGGTGCAGTCTCTCAGCTTGAAATCATCTTCCCCACATTATTTATTGAAATCCTTCAAAAGAGACTTAAATGCCATCTCTTCAGAGAGGCTGTCACTGACACTGATCTTTCCAATTGCAATTAATCATTCCCTCCCTGATTGCTCCAGTACAGTATTTCAACTTGTACTTAGCACTTAACTCTGTTCTGCTTTTATTCTGATTAGATATTTATAGATGCAATTCCTCCCCAAGTCTGTCTGCCCCTCCAGAGACAGATATCTTACCTGTGTTCATTTGTGTTTCCTCACAAGGCTTTAATTATGACAGAGTACTCTATTAATCACCACAGAGTTAATTGAGATGCAAATGGTTTTAATTAAATAAAGTACACGTATTTTGCACATTCGTCCACTAGTAGTTGTAACTCTCATTTCTGTGTGATGTGCGTGGATAAGGTAGGTTAGAAGTGGAAAGAATAATGCAAACGGAGGGAGAGTTTGAGAAATGGAGAGAATTCAGGTCTAGAAATTAAGCACAGTGTATTTCCCCTCTATGGTCATGCCCAATATACGTAAGAACAATGTTTTATAAAAGCATCCTTATTAGCCCTATTCAGTCATGACTTCTGGGTTATTAGCAACTTAGTATCTTCTTAGATAAGTTCAGAAATTCAGAAAGAATTAATCCTCCATTCCCATTAGATTCCTGTGTTCTCAGATGTTCTTGCCTTGCCCTTCCCTTCTGTTC
>NW_003852405.1:31723995-31771137 GCF_000181295.1 Otolemur garnettii
TCCCTTCCCTTCCCTTCCCTTCCCTTCCCTTCCCTTCCCTTCCCTTCCCTTCTGTTTCCTTCCCTTCCCTTCCCTTCCCTTCTGTTTCCTTCCCTTCCCTTCCCTTCTCTTCTGTTCCCTTCCCTTCCCTTCCGTTTCCTTCCCTTCCCTTCCCTTCCCTTCTGTTTCTTTCCCTTCCCTTCCCTTCCCTTCCCTTCCCTTCCCTTCCCTTCCCTTCCCTTTTTTTTTTTAACAGTTCCCTTGGTAGAGTGTCCTGGCATCATAGCTCACAGCAACCTCAAATTCCTGGGATCAAGCAATCCTCTTGCCTCAGCTTCTTAAGTAGCTGTGACTGACTATAGGCACCTGCCACAATACCTGGCTGCTTTTTAGAGATGGAGTCTCACTCTTACTCAGTCTGGTCTTGAACTTGTGAGCTCAAGCAATCCACCCGCCTCAGCCTCCCTGAGTGCTACGAACATAGTGTTTTCTGATATCTTTGCTTCTGGTTTTAGATATAACAAGCTAGCCTCTGTTATCATTCCTTCCCTCTGGAGTGCCCATTGAAGATTTACTGTTTTGTGGACCATAATTCATATTTTCAGGTTGATTTAATATATCTTCCTGAATTATTACCTGTTAGACTGTGGCTACCAATGGCTGCAGAGGAGCTTGAACAACATCTAGTTAATGTGTCCTAGATTAGAATGGGCCAAACTCACATACCCAACAAGCTTCATTTTTAAATTTTGTCTCTACTCATCTCTATCTGTGGTCCCCTGAAAATAGCTAATTGCTGAGTCTTTTCTGATGTCTAAGTTACAGATAAATGAATTGATTCATCTCTCGGGGGTGTTGAATGGCCTTATAAAAGATATAAGAAATGTAAGTCAGTGCTGTATTCAATGCTATTAGCAACATATTGCGAATTCCATGAGTCATCACATTCCTCCATACGACTTAGATTTTCTTTTCCTTAATAATGTTATTTTTGATGCCTTAATCTCTAAAATTAAGTTCACTTTTGGAATCTTCATGCCTGTTCACTTCTACTAAGCAAATAGTGATTATTTGCTGGGTTTTCTTTTCTTTAGTTTTAAAGATGGAGATGATTCCCTTAAAAGAAGATATTTAAACAATTAATCATCCAAGCTATGGTAGAAAATGCAGTTTTTTTGTTGTCGTTTGTTTGTTTTTGGGACAGAGCCTCAAGCTGTCCCCCTGGGTAGAGTGCTGTGGCATCACAGCTCACAGCAACCTCCAACTCTTGGGCTCAAGCGAGTCTCCTGCCTCAGCCTCCCAAGTAGCTGGGACTACAGGCGCCCGCCACAACACCTGGCTATTTTTTGGTTGCAGCCATCACTGTTGTTTGGTGGGCCCAGGCTAGATTCAAACCTGCCACCTTATGTGTATATGGCTGGTGCCTTAGCCACTTGAGCCACAGGTGCCAAGCCAGAAACGCAGTTTTTAAACCAAACTTTTGACAGAAAAACAGATGATTTTCAAGAACCCATCTAGTAATCTAGTATAAACGTCTGATTATCATTTTTTTAAACAAAAAGAGACATATTTGTCTGGTAATATACAAATTACAAATAAATAATAGTGAAATACTAAAAATATGTTTTGGGTTCTGAAAATCACATAAATAGGTACAATTATTTTCTATCTGTTAAAAATAAACATTCTCCATGGCAAATGTCATCCTTGACTCATCTTTCCTATAATTTCTGTCCTTTCACTTGCCCATAATTTGACTTGGTACTGAGCACATGTGATCATGTTTTATAGATTCCAAGAGTCATATCTAAAATTAGGATGCGTCTTAAAATCTCTGCCAGCCCGCAACTGCTACTGGTAGTCAAAAACAGTGAAATTATGTGTGTGAACTTGATCATATTTATTCATACTGTCATTATATAAGTTGCATTTGTGCTTTTTCCAAAGAAAAACTAAATTGTTTGGAATTTAGTTGCCATTTCAAATAGCTTCAAGAAATGTATGCTATGATTCAGCATTTTAACAAAAAGTTATTTTGTACACTGAATGTTCCAGGAAGAATGCAGTGATGTTAATTTGATATGATCCAAAGAAATATTTGTTTTTAGAGAAATGATCGAAATTCTGTATGTCCTTGCAAAGTAACACACAAGAAATGCTTACAGTACCCAAGAAAAGAAGCACCTTACAAACAGGTGAGACTTTTGTCACTCGACCACATGGATAAGGATTCTCTGCCGTACATTAAACAGAACAATAGAAAGCAGGAAAAATTGACAATGAAAAATGCCAGAGCAGAAAAAGCCTCATCTGTCCCTGCTCTATACGGGGCTATGGCACCTCAAGTATCAATTTGTCAGAAACTCCGTGCTTACTTTAAACAGCAAAGGCTTAACTCCCAGTGACATGCAATTCAAATAAGAAAAAAAAATGAAATATTGTTTTGTCATAATTTAATGGAGTGTTTTTCTCTTTTAAGTGTATGTAAAAATTATGATATATCTTACATTAGATGCCTTCTAGATTAAATGAATCATGATAATAAAATTACACTGTTAAATATAGTAAAAGAGATTAAAGCAAGATTTTATAAGACCATTTATTAAGCTGCCACTTTTACTGTTTTGCCCCCCAATTTCCAATAATGTTTTAAGCCACCATTATTGTTACTATCAGTTAAAGTATTGCACTAATCTCTATGTATTCATTATCTCTTTTATTACTTGTACCTGTTCAGGAAAGCTATTATGTTATTAACCACGATTTGCAGATTAAACATTTAAGACTGGGGAAAGGTTTGTAGTTGGGAAGAGGGAGAGCCAGAGTGGATGGGAAAAACTGCCATTGCTGGGCTGCTTCTCAGCCTGGTCCTTAAGGGCCTTGAGGGAGCCTGGATCCTCATTCGCTTCCTGGGGCCCGGAAGCCACCAGCTGCGAGCACACTGGGGCAAGCGGGCTCCCACTGCAGTGCTCTCTTCCCTCCAGCTCTGTAATCACCAGCGGCTGGCGAGATTGCTCTGCTGGTCGACTCCCGGTGTGCTCTCAGACCCATGCCACTGCTTTTCTTTGAATACATGAGGCTGCATTTGCCGTTGTTCAGTTTCTTTTAATTTTTAGGCAGGGTGTTGCAGAGGATTGAGGTGAGGAGCCCAACAGTGAAAGAGGAGAAACCACGAAGCATCTTCTTTCTCTGCAGCTCTGGCAGCAGGTTTCTCTCCTCCCAGGCTCTCGCCCTGACTGAATGTTCTGGCTCTGGGTTCTGATAACACCGTCTCCCTCCCTAGGGCTTTGGGCCCAGAGGCTCTTAGCCGTTTCCTGACCCTGCCGTTCTCTGAGCCATCTCACGGTCCTCCCTTAGAGCTCACCTGCTCCATCACCCGTGTAGCGCATTTCTCTTGAGTAATTCATGTTCCTGTATGAACCCTGACTAATACAGTGTTAAACAAATTTAACAATTGACTTAATCAATGTGCATAAAGGTTTTTTGGTTTTGTTTTGTTTTTTAAGAGACACCAGGTCATTTATTTTTATAGTTTTGGGATGTATGCTAATTTATAATTCTCTTTTACAGCTGCTCTCATATTTATATTTCATATTCAATTTATCATATCAATAATTCCAATATGATCAAGTCACCTCTTCCTAAGTCTTATTTTTATCATAAAAATATTTTCACACATTCCTCAAAAGGCCTGAGAGTTTGCATTCTTCTTCCTCTGCTGACTCCTACACTTTTATATTACATGGTAATTTATTCTGTGTCTAGTCACGTGACTGTCCTTTTGAGTTCATCATCATCAGTGGCTCTGACTGTGCATGGTTATCATATCTACTGCAACCAATCCCTTGTCACCCTCTTTTGACTCACAGACCTCTTTTATTTGGGTAAGTCTTTCTCACCCTTTAAAAAATACCAGAACTTCAGAAAACCACTGCCCACCTGCTCCATGCAGGCCTCAAACTAGCTAAGATATACCTTCTTTGGAATCTCATAGCTTTCTGTGGCTTTCCATTATCACACTGACAAAGTTGCAATTTTATAACTATAAAATTACTTAACTGTAAGGTTAGGAAAAGATATTTTTTTTGCTTACAACCATTGGTCACTTTACATATAATAATAAATAACTTACTGATCATACACTTCAGATTCTATAAGTGTTTACATGTGTTATCTTAATTTATTTTTGCTTTAATCTTATAGTGTAAAATATCATTAGCATTCTTATTTTAAAGATGAAGAAACTAAGGTGTTGAGAGATTAAGTAATTCCTATTATACAATAAAAAGTGGCAATATAGAATATGATCTATGGTGTTTGGCACTAGAGTTTAAATTTTTACTTACCTCACAATATCTTTCATAGAAGATCAGTAAATAAGTGAAACCTTCAATAGTTTTTCTGACATATACAGTGTAAGTTCACATCCCCTCCTATCAAACACATTCACTAATTTTAACCTGTAATATGCTAGGAAGATATTCAATCAGAATTAGTATTTATTTTATTTTCTACTTATTTTGCCTTCGTATTATCTTTGTATCCTTTGATTCTCAAACTATACTCACATTACAGGTGAGGAAGTTGGGGCTTATAGGGTCACAATGACATCCCTACACAAATGTTGATAGGAGATAGGAGAGAGAAGGCTCCCTCCCCGTGCCAACTTACTTTGAATTTCACCACTCTTTCAACTGCTCTTAGGAATCCTACAAGTAGGTCAGGAGATCTCTTACACCAAAGTACCTGCAGTGCTTGATAAAAATAAGTTTCCCAAACTCCACAGTCAAAACTATTAAAAGCCTCTAGGACACAGGCATTGAAAGAATCCTTCTAACAGTCCTCAAGTGAGTCTGCCCGATTTGGAAACCACAACTGAACATGCCTGCCCTTAGAGTCAGGAAACGACGTTCCCTTTTTATAAATGAAGCAGACAAGGGTATTCTTAGCATCTCAAGGTGCCGTGTGCCTTAGGCCAATATTCTATAAAAGAGAATGATTGCTCTGCTTCTAACCACCACTTAAAAATTGATAAAAATATCTTTCAGCACACTTAGAAGCTTAGTTATTTTGTACATAAAATTCCATACAATTTTACAAAACTGTATTATTTGGGCAAACAATATGGCTTCTTTCCTCAGCACAGCATCCATTCTGATCCCAGGAAGGGATTCTTTCTCATGCATTTCTTGCTTGTTAAGAAGAAGTGTTATGTTTGAAGGTGTGGAAGTTATCTCAAATATTTTTTTTTCTTTTTTTTCTTTTTTTGCAGTTTTTGGCCTGGGCTGGGTTTGAACCCGCCACCTCCAGCATATGGGGCCAGAGCCCTATCCTTTTGAGCCACAGGCGCCGCCCTCTCAAATCTTTTTCATGAAGATTCAAGGGTGTTTTTCAGTTGGATTTAGCCCCACAGAATGTATGTTAATTTTATTTTAAGTTTTTACAAAGGAGACTTTTTAAAAGATGACTATCTTGATCTATCAGCTGAAACAACAGGAGATATGATGACTTTTTGTATACGTCTTATACTTGGCCATAACTAAGAATGTCAGGTCCAGAAAAAGAACCAACAGGGAGTGGCCTGGCAGGAGCAGATGAGTCCTTCTGCGGTGGTCTTGGTGACTGGATGGTGAGGATTTCTAGAGCCACCGCAAGGCAAGTTCTAGACAGGGCCATGCAGTCCGACAACTTGTGTCAGCATCCTTGGCCTCTGGCATTCTGTGTTTCTGTGTTTCTGGCCTTCGCCCCAGCACAGACAAGCAGTTTACTTGAAACTGTATCTCATTTCTCTTCTTCTGCACCTCAGCCTGCACATCCCCTTCCTCCACTTAGTTTTCACAGCAGAGGCTTCTAGCAACACAATGCTAAGGTCAAGAGCAACACTTTAAAATATATCCAGTTGCAAGCGATTCTTATTTAAGATAAGGGTTAACATTGTCTTCACTTTGAACTCAAATGAATAAAACTGTAATGTTGGAAACGGAAGATCAGAACAGTCTTGGAAGGGCTACCCTCGCTGTTCTCCAGAAACCCAGGCTTCTGACAAAGTTCAGTGGACCTAAAGGAAAACAAACAAACAAAAATATCCACTATGGGTTATCTTACAAGGGTACAAGTGAATCTTTCTAAAAGCAGAGTATGAATGTCTTAACTCAATAACTAAGAGAATGACATGAAGGTTATGTTAACCAGTTTGATGAGAGTATTTCAAAACGTATATGAAAACAGCACACTGTACCCCATGATCGCATTAATGTACACTGTTATGCTATCAGAAATTTTAAAAAAAGTCCAGTTGTTTTCTTTGAAGCTCTGTCCCTTTTTATTGCATATATTCCATGACATTGACATCTGCAACAGTAGCCTAATTCTAAACCATTAAAAGACACAAATATATTTGTTTTTGGAAAACAGAAACAAATATATTCATGCACTTATTTGATGAAGACACACATTTGTTTTTATAACTTCAAGACAAAACAGTAAGTACTTAATTTTAAGTGGTTTTTGAGCTCTTGACAATAAGAATGACATAAATAATGAAAATCAGAAAGAATGTAATTTTCTTTGTAAAATCTTTAGAGTATGTACATATATTACAGAAATGTCTCCCCACATGTCACGCAAAAATATGTATAAATTAAAATTTTAAGATATTAATTACTGGAAAGACACATTAAGGATTAATACGCAGTCTATGTGCTAATATTAGCACTTGGGTGTGTTATAACATACACATTTATAGACTTCAGGGGGAAAAAAATCAGAATCACCATAATGAATCCATTACTCTAGTCAATATTGCATGTCCTGTAGCAGGAAAGAACATTTTAACAGAGGCTTTTAAGATTTAAAATTACATATAAATGATAATTATTTTCATGGTCACGCTAATCAAGACCAGATTAGCATGATCATTAGAGTAAAATCTGGCCTGGCCGGAACAGAAAATTACTCTAAAAGTTATCATTTGAACTTAGGTACTTTTTAAAATTTTCTCTTAGTTCTTGCCATCTGCCAGGTGAAGGATTCTGCTAAATGCATCCTGGAGATCATTTAATTTTGAAGTCTGAGCATTACTAGTGGGTATTTTTTTCTTGACCCCCAAGTACCTCATTTTTAGCAGAACTTGAAGGATAATAGGACACCTTCCCCAAGGTTAGAATCGATAACAGATATAGCTAGGAAACTGGTTTCTGAAGAGGTATCTGTATAGCATATGAGGACCATTTGGCTACTTCTGTCAGAGTTCTCAAGTCTTCTGAAATAACTCTGTAAATAAAAAATATATGACATATTAGCTCAGAGATGAATAGCTCTTCCATAATCTGTGACCTTAGGAGAAAGGCTGACATTGGAATAGCTTTGAAGGTTCCTTCTGGCTCTGGAAAACTGGGATTCTATAACTTATTCTCAAAGTATGTAAGTAGCCCCAAGACACATCTCAGAGGAAATCTATAAGGGTAGGAATGACCTAGAGGATCTTCCAAAAATAACTGGGATATTGAAATAAAATGAACAAATTCTTGGGTTTGTAGTGATTTTCACAAACTTGAAGGCTCCACTTGGGGTTACGTTACCTGCTTCAGGGGACGTGGAACAGTGTTTTCCACTGACTAGTACAGTTACAGACCAGTCAGCTGTCTCTTCCCGCCTGTCTCTGTTGCTTTTCTATTACCTTTTCCTGCTCTGCTTTTTTTCCTCTCCTTAATTCCAATCAGCTGCTAATACCTTTCTTCTTCCTTTTTATTATTAAGTTAGAAGAACATACCTTGGACTTACCAGTCTATTTTAAAAGCTAATTCTTGCTTGCAAAAGAGCATGAATTTTTCCTTAGGTGCAGCCCTAACTCTCGTCTGCAGATCTGTGGATCACTGCTCCTGGTATGTGGTCAGTTATTGACAGATAGCTTCCAATTAAGAAAGCAGAAAGCACTTGCCAATAAAACATAACATTGTTTGTTGTTAGGTTGGATGGCAAAGAGAAACTGCCTCCCTCTTCTGGATATAATTTCCATCTTGCTTTGGCCTGGCTCCAGTGCCACATTTCTGAAAAATGCCCGATCTACAGACTAGGCTAACCTGGCATTTGGTCAATTTTCTTTACTTCAAAAGTGCAGGCTTTCCAACCACGCGAGGCTGGTGCGAGCTTTGCACATGTTGGCTGCACTGTCTGACTCGTATTTTGACTTCTTTCGTTTTATTAGATGTGTTTGATCCAGGCTGGGGATTTATCAGTGTAATTAATCTAATCTCAACAGCAGCATCCGTGCTAACTGAAGTGGATTCTAACAATGTTTTGTTGATCCCTATAATCGCTGAATGAGAATAAAGATGCTGTAGCACATGGCAGCACTCTTTCTCCGCGAGGTTGCATTTTGAATTTGAGATAACCCCCCCCCATTCCCCCTTCCCCGTGCAACTTTAATTGGGGCTGTATCTCACCTCTCATATGGTCAGCTTTGCATGTTCACTCCTTGATGAGACCAATGTCTTAGAGATTCAGAAAAAAAAAAAATTCTTTGCTATTATAGACTGCTTCAGAGGACAGCTTTGCCTTGGATAAACTAATGATGAGGATTGTAAATGCTTGAAAATGCCTGGGTGTGGCTGAATTTGATCCCTGGATTCTCTCCGGGCAGTTCAAGTGACCAAGTGGTTAAGGTGGAGAGGCTCGCAGCTCCAAACGTCCTTGAAGATAGATGGGTTTTGGCACATGATGCTATGTTAATATCATGTGATACAGTATCGAAGCTCAGAAAACAAGCACAATGATCTCCTTAAAAATTTCGTGCCTTTTGTTTACTGTACAAGACTTCCAGTTATCAAGACAAGAAAATGAATTTCACCATGGTGTTTTCTCTCCCTTTTCAATAAAAAAGTGACCTTCCTTTTGTGTGACCTGTTTGATGTTACTGTAGTGCTTGAAAATATCACTACTTTCTTTGCAGAGAAAAGGTCAATTACTCCCAACATTTCCCTTCCTTTAAAATGTCTTTTCGAGACTGCGTTTATTCAGCAAAAGTCAAGTGGAGATTCAGTTTACCTGGTTTATTGAATTGACATTAAGAAAGTCAGACAAGATAATTCAAAATAATTAATAACTTAAATCTGTTATTTGGATCAACCTCACCTGTCTGTTAACTTCTATTTGCTGGACCGTTATTTGCTTAGGTATTTATTCTTTTACTATTTACGTGAATTTTAAGATACCAAATGTAAACTGTCTTTCAGTCTTTTGTGCCCTTTTCCGTTTCATTTATCAAGTTTTCATACATATGTAGGTCTGTCTCTGGGTTAGCTCTTTCAAACTAGCACTCTGTTATAACGGGGCTCACCCCACAATTTATAACAGCTTAGTATTAAATCTTCACGCCTGACAAAGACTCTCCCTAGTGTTCTTTAGCTGTGTCTTGCTTCTTCTTGTCTGTTTGCTTTTCATATAAATATTAAAATAAACATGCCAACATTTACAAACCTTCCGTTGCAAAGGTTGTATGTAGTTTGATACTATATTTTGGAATAATTGAGATATCTATAATGATGAGTCTTTTACTTAATGAGGATATTACAGCTATACGTCTATCTAGAGCTTCTTTTAAAATGTTCATCTCATTTATAACTTGTTTTCAAAGTTGGCCTTATGTATCCATTCTTTCACTTACTCTTTAGTCACAAATTGTAACTATTAGTATTACTGGCATCTTCGTATTGTTAATACTTCATATGTACTGCATTTTGTACTAAGATTTGATATCTCTGTTTATCAGTGAAACTAGTCTGTGATATTTTACTTTTATACATGTTCTGAATATGGTTAAAAATATGCTAATAATGTTTCTCTTCTCTTTAGAACTTTGTATAGGTCAGAATTGTTGAAAACCTTAAATGTTTGGTAAAAGTTGCACATAAAACTGCTTAGGTGTGGTAAGTTTATTATTTTATTTTTTTTTTAGAGACAGAGTCTCACTTTGTCCCCCTCAGTAGGGTGCCGTGGCATCACAGCGCACAGCAACCTCCAGCTCTTGGGCTTAGACGATTCTCTTGCCTCAGTCTCCCGAGTAGCTGGGAACATAGGCGCCTGCCACAACGTCCGGCTATTTTTTGTTGCAGTTTTGCCAGGGGCTGGGTTTGAACCTACCACCCTAGGTATATGGGGCCGATGCCCTACTCACTGAGCCACAGGTCCTGCCCAGGTATCATAAATCAAATTTCTTAATGATTATAGATTGATTAATGTCTTTTAAAGTCAGTTTGGGTAAGTTACAAGCTTCCGGGTTATCTCTATTTGCTTAAGGTTTCACATTTACTCTCCTAAATTTGTTTGTCCGCGAGTCACTGTGAAAGTTTGAGACAGACTGTTATGGTCCACTATTTCACTTGCAAGAAACAGAGTAAACAGCGTCCTTTCTGATTCACTCTTGCAAGCTGAAACTTATCAATGTTGCTGGGAGAGCTTCATTTTTCTTTTTTCTATACATGTGGGTCTTAGTTTTGTGTATCTCAAACTTGAGCAATGACCTTCGTATTTGTAACTCTTTGTAAACTTGAAGTACAACACAAACATCCACAGGTGTGGCACGACAATCATGGTAGAAGCACTGAGTTGGCTGTTCCTTTCTTGTGAAGACATAAAAGGCAGCTGATTTCTGGATCTGGCTTTTACACTGTAGGCTTCTCACTCACCGCAGGTGCCCTGGTCATATTCTGAAAGAATTACAAAGCACAGGTGCTCCGCAGCCACTTGCAATCTTAGATCTCCTTTGCACTCTGTGTTTGCTAATTTGATAATGAATGTAAAGGCAGATTGTTATAGCTACCGGCTGTCACTCTCTCCAGTTTTCAAACCTGGAGATAAAGTTTGTAGTTTGGCTTACCTCAACATTATCCTTTTACTATTGTGTGTCTTTCCTCAATCCCCTGCTTTTATTTTACCCTTTCTCTCCATCAATCTTCCCAAAGGTTTGACTTCTTAAAGGAACTTTGAGACACCATCGCCTGGCTGTTTGGAGGCTGCCGCTGAGCTGACAGTCTGTGGACTGATGGTGAAGCTCCATCATGCTTGACAGAAAACCCCGGGAACAGCCACGCTTTCACTTTGTGTTGGATATAAACTACCTGACATCTTAGGAACAGTGAACACAGTTATTTGCTTATTTGATGAATTAGTTACTTTACGTATCTGTAAAGATTTTCTTTTCTTTTCTTTCTTTTGTTTTTTGAGACAGTCTTTTTTTTTTAATAGATACACCTGAACACATCATCTTTCAGTTGTTTCTGAGTTCCCAGGACCTCCTTCAAAACATACCTAGCTCTACCGTTCTGTCATCTGTTTATTTTTCTAAACTTCGAAAAGTTAAAGCAGAAAAGGCCAACCTCAGTTTAAGTACACATGGCACAGGCACTTGTAGAAAATCCGTGGTTGCTCGGCAACCGGAGAGCGCCTGTTTGGAGAGCGAGCGCAGAGAGCTACACCACGGGCCTGGGGGGTGGCTGGCGGGCGGCGGGGCACCGAGTCACCTGCAGGGACTCAGACCATGGAAACAGTATCCAAATAACACGCATCTGTTCCTGAATATTCCTGAACAATAATAATATTGTTGCTCAGCTCCCCTCTGCACACATAGCCAGAAACCAGAAGGCTTCGGAAGCAGCATAATCTTCGGTTTTGAATGTTGCTGCCAACTTTGCTACAAATATATCATCCTTGTGCAGTCGGGGTGCCGGGGTAAATACCGAGTTGGCACATTAATAACCTGAATTGTTATCAGGGCCTCCTTGGTCAATTGACACGTGGGTTAAAGAGATTGGATTTGGAAAAGTCTCACCGTCCCTAATAAAGACCAGCGATCATTAAAATTAACCACACGCTGACTTAATCTACATACAGCTTTGTTAATTACTAGTTCTTTCTTCATGTCCATCTGTTTTTAAGATTTTAGTGAACCTGGGCCAGATGTTCATGTAAATATAATAAGACGGTTGCCATGTAAATAGAACATTCTCAAGTTTGCTGTGTAATAGTCTTAATTTATGCAGCTGCTGCTGTGTGTTGTCTTTAGTGGCTCAAATGCAACACTGACGTCTTTGTTAAAAGCCTCAATAAAACAATATTTTGACTTCTCTGTGTGTGTGTTGGTTACTATTTATTGTATATTGTCCTGGATGTTTAAATCCTTAAGATGTAGCAAAGCGTTTATCAGGGTAGTCTAGGAATGGTGGCAGGTGAGACAGAACTATGCCATCTCAGTCAGTTGAATAGTATTAAAACTTTGTCAAATTCTCAGTGAACACAGGACAGTGAATCTTGTATGTCGCTGCTTCAGCTTTGTGCCCTCACTACCAGCCCAGTCTCTCGTCTTTCTGGAAAACTCCCCCCACTCATTAGAGGGCCGACATGTGCCATTTTCACATAAGGGATTGCAGGAACTGATCAAACTAGAGAATGATGGAATTGGTCAGCAGAAAGACTGTAAGAATCAAATTAAGGCAAATTTGAGCTTTTGAAGAAGAAAGTGCATTTTAAAATACTACCCTGTACAATAGGCTTAAAAGAGTGTTTCAGCAACTAACTACTTTATAGCAACTAAAATGTTTGAACCCAGCTGGTTATGGATACAGCAATCACGTGGCATCCAAATCACAATGTAACGTTGAAAAAGAAATCAATGTAAAGAGCTTCAAATCAAAGACAAATTGTAACATGAATATTAATTCTTTGATCACATTTTACCTGAATTTAAGAGACTGGTAAATTAAACTCGCCAACAAAGTTTAGTGGCATAATGTTTTCTTTGATAATCAAGAAAAATAGACCTGTGAATTTTTATATATATATATATATATATTTGAATAAAATTTAACAGAAAAATAAATTGTACTGTGTAATAAGCAAGAGACTGTCCTTTGGGACATCACAGGAAGGAACAATCTGTATCACCCGCATTTTCTCCCCCTATCTCTGGGGTGCACTGGAAACCGGGGCGCTCAGGCACGATGAGCATTTGATTTCACAGACTTAGGAAGAGAGGGTTAAATCTCTCATCAATGTGCAATTATATGTTTTTCACTATTTCCTTAGACTTTTATTTACCTTTTCTCCAATTAAATTTTCAATGGGTAATATATTCACACAGTTCTAAAGCATGTAAAAAATAAATGTAGTATAAATAGTCCCATTTAAAATTTGTTTCTGAATAGAACTTTTATTTATTTATTTTTTCTGAATAGAATTTTTCTTGGAGAAGCGTAGTAAATAGAAATAGAGTATTGTCCAATGTTCACTCTTGGATTACAAAGATTTAGATTTTATTTATCTATTCATTCATTTATTAATTATAGGGTCTCACTCTCTCACCCAGGTTACAGTGCAGTAGCATCATCATAGCTCATAACTTCAAATTTCTGAGCTCAAGAGATCCTCCCATCTCAGCCTCCCATGAACCAACACACCTAGCTAATTTTGTATTGTTTTTTGAAGAGACAGGGTCTTATCATGCTTCTTAGGCTAGTCTAGAACTCCCGGCTCATGCAATCCTCCTCCCTCTGCTTCCTGTTATCTGTAGGGTAACAAGTGCAAGCCATCACATCTAGTCCAGACTTCGATTACTGAGAACAAAGTGGAAATGTAGCATCCTAGGAGTATGAGTGAACTTAACTTCACCTATACAAGGCTTTGGAGATGATGCCAGTAAGGCTCATTACAGTGTCTGTTATGTGAGATCTAGAATTGAGAGAGGGCAGAGGACTGAAAATAGCGCATCTTCTGGTTTTGGTGTCAGGCAAGTGTACATCAGGAATTTTTATGACATCTTACAATGTGTTTAACTAAAGACCTTAACTTCTGACTCAATTTAATGTTAGATAAGTTTTAAATTGGCTGTTCCTTTTAGTTTTATTACCTTCATTTTTTCTTTTCATTTCCTGACAATCACCTCTAAAGAATTGGCTAGTTTAATTATCAAAATAGTAAGAACATGAAGAATGGTATCAAAAAGAACAGCACTAAACAAAACTAACAAGACAATGCCTCAGAAAGAAACCAAGGTGAGAAATAAACTTC
Source organism: Otolemur garnettii (assembly GCF_000181295.1). Classification (NCBI taxonomy): domain Eukaryota; kingdom Metazoa; phylum Chordata; class Mammalia; order Primates; family Galagidae; genus Otolemur; species Otolemur garnettii. Next base: position 31,738,036 of record NW_003852405.1, read on the forward strand.
AATATAGCAGGAGAAGAGAGACCATCCTAGTTTATTTTTCCTTTGGTTATTACAAAATGTTAGAGTACATGATTTCATAAATACACTTTTGCTGAAGAGTTAGCTTAATAAGATATGTCGCTCCGTCTTAGGGTTAGAGTCCTCATACATAGCAAAGAGTCGTGATGGTGGTGAGTTTTGCTTTTACCTATGGAAGAAAGTGAAAGGGCAATATCTTTGTTAATTTCTAGCCTTCTCATATCATTGCCAGTGAAAAAGGACAATCTCTAACAATTAAAACATTTTGCTCATTTTACGTTAGTTCTTTTAAAATGATGGATTTAAGATGGCTTTAGGAAACTTCAATTGAATCATTCCTCTGTCTCCTTTCTGTATTTAGAAACAGGTCTTTGGAATATTTTCCCCCTACTAGGGAGAAAGGTGAACTCTTACCTAAACTCATAAAACACTTTTTTTGAAAAAAAAAATGTATTTTATTCTACTTAATTGTATGTTGAGTTGACCTGGGCCAAAAATGAAGAATCTGTCCAGAGACGCATGGGTGCTAATTTCTGGTCATGTTCATAGTAAACACGGAGATTCATTTTTGTTTTTATTTATGAAGTTTACATTTGAAGGAAGGAGTGTTTTGGGTGCAATTTGCCCATCTGGAGAGCTGGTAAGTAATCCTAAATTAGTCAAATCCCAGTGTTCAACAGCTGAGGGTGACAAGCCGACCTGGGGGACACAGGCATCTGTTTACCTTGTAGGAAAACAGAGAGAGGAAATCAAATCCTAAATAAACAAGAATTATATCTTAAAATTAAAGGTATCATACAGGAATTCTCGAGAAGAAATCACTCTTTTAACCTTATCTAACCAGCAATGAGAACATAACTTGCTAGGCCAAGGTCTGCAGGCTCCTTTCCTGCTCTGTGATAATGGATGAACAAGCACAGTAAGGAAACTTGCACAAATCAATGAACAAGTTAGGCTGATTCTGACAGCCTAGAAAAGAACCTGGACGTATATGGGTCGACATATGCTGAGGGATCACTTTAAAATAATGAAAGTCATGAATTTCCCTTTCTCCGGGAAATGGTAAGGTAAGCTTGCCCAAACTCCTATATTCTGTGTAAACAATCGTTTTAATATCTGAACGTCCACATATGGTGTCCTATTGTTATCCAAAATGTGTTAAGCTAGGAGTTGTTCTAGAAGACTTGGAGGTATTCCTGTGGTACCTATCTTAAGATGTTATGAATTCTAGGATTTTCTGAGGCTATAGAAGCAATTCCTGAGCAGTCAGTAACCATAAAGGAAAAGTGACTGCCACATCTTGTTACTCAGAGGCTGGTCTGAGAATGTCCCCATTCTCTTCAAGTTCATGACCACCTTACATTTTTACTGATCTGTGTTTTTATTTCCATTTCATAACTCTGCCTTGGCTTATTCATCTTGAGTCTTATTCAGCTGCAGTACATGACCAGGAGAAACCCCAGCAGCTATAGATGACCTTTCATGCTCTTCGTCAATTATGATTGCTCCCCAATATGGTGCTTAGTCTGTAGTTTCATGTTAGAGAATAAACTAGGTAATGCCAACCAAGGGTCAAAAACTGCTGCCTCAAGAAGATTTATCTATTGGGATGTTTACTGTATTTTTTAAAATTTGAATACTTTTACAAAGGGCATGCCATCTCCTACTCCTAACAATGCCCACCATTCTGGATCTTCTATTTGCATTATCTGTCTGACGTCTGAAGTTATTTGAACTGGCTGTCCATTCATTAGACAAATGGAAAGTGACACTTACGTGTGATGTTTATAATGTTCATTAGTTAGAATAACAAATGCACAGCTTCTGGGGTCTTTCCAGCCTTGTATATGGAAAAGAGTCCATTTGGGGGCTATGTCGTCACTTCTAATTCTGTACAAAGGCAAGTTCTTAGAAAGGGTGACGAATGTCAGAGGAAGTGACACACAGGTTCCCTATCTTGTGCTGTCCCCCTTAACTTCAGCTTTCTTTTCCTTTCATTCACAAAGTGCCTTGCACTAGAGGAAGATTTTTCAGTGACAGTGAAATTTAGTCTCCCAAATTCTGCTATTTCTAGTTTTCAATCCCTTATTTACTAGCAGATCCTGAAAATACAGTTTAGATATGCTAAAAATGCTTAAAAGTAGTATCATTCACTTAAATTTATCCACTAATTTTTAGCTTCTATCAATAGGATTATATTAAATAAGCATTTAGTATTTTCAGTTACATGCCTAGTATTTATTGGTGCTTTTAGTGGAGTAAGAGGGACATTGAGGTCAGCTTCAATCATAGCCATTTTAGTAATGGTAAATTCTCTAGAATGGGAAAATTAGATGCTAATCACAAATAATATAGGATTGTATCTAAAGCAGACTTCTTTGATTATCTATATATAGCTCTGTCTTAACATTATCTAATAATCTGTGCTTGCATTTTATTAACATTTATTCTGAATAAATTCTTCCCTCAAATATAATTTGCTGAGCACCAGAAAAGTTTCCATTTTTTTGCTGTCACACTGAGATGAAGCCTACTGTGATGAATTATTAGGACAATGAAAATTAAGCAAGAGTGAAGGCTGTAATTTGAGAAGGAAATAAATCTGCAACTTGAAGAAAGAATTGTAACTTGGAAGATTTATTCTCTCTTTTAAAGTTGCCTGTCACAATATGGTAACACTAGACATCAGGATTTGAAAGATGACTTCAAAACCTCCTCATTGACAACACTTCTAAGTGGCCAACTTTTCAAGTGTCACTGTGGGGGGCCTTTGTACCTCTCTTTTATCTTTGCCATGATTTGAAGGAGCCACTCATAGTAATTACAACTGGGAAGTTAGGAGCAGGCTGTTTTGCAAGCCCTATGAGTAGACAGCCAGGAAAGGAAAGTGAAATAAACGTCAGACATACTCCTGTGAGCTCACCTTGGCATCCAGAGCAATCGTGGAAGAAAATCCAGTCTCCCCGTGTACCTACCCCAGACCAAGCTGGCTCAACTTTTATTCAACAAAGTTGTGATTTGTTTTTCTGACTCTGGACCTGCATGTTGGAGGTCACATAGCCTTGAGCATGTCCAGCTGAATTAAGCATGCAGACATGAGCAAAACCTGTGCTGCGGCTGAGGACCGAACTAACCATCAGACACCACATGGCAGGATACAAGACCCGATCAGACCTAGCCCTGGCGTGGGCCAGCCAGAGCAGACCCCCTGCATCCCCCCACTGCAAGACCCCATCAGAGCCAGCCCTGGCGTGGGCCAGCCAGAGCAGACCCCCTGCATCACCCCCTGCAAGATCCCATCAGATCCAGCCCTGGCGTGGGCCAGCCAGAGCAGACCCCTGCATCTCCCCACTGCAAGATCCCATCAGATCCAGCCCTGGCGTGGGCCAGCCAGAGCAGACCCCTGCATCGCCCCCTGCAAGATCCCATCAGATCCCGCCCTGGTGTGGGCCAGCCAGAGCAGACCCCCTGCATCCCCTCCTGCAAGATCCCATCAGATCCAGCCCTGGTGTGGGCCAGCCAGAGCAGACCCCCTGCATCCCCCCACTGCAAGATCCCATCAGAGCCAGCCCTGGCGCGGGCCAGCCAGAGCAGATCCCCTGCATCCCCCACTGCAAGATCCCATCAGATCACACTTTATCACCCTATCCTTACAAAACCTGAACCAACCTCCACATCAGGGAGGCTGATTTGAGCATTTCTATCTCCTTGCTAACTGACTAGTAATAAGCCTTCACTGTTCTCAAGGGCTGGTTCCGTGGCATTGGCCACCAGGCAATGATTGATGGCTTGGAAACTCCAATTACAGAGCACTCGGTGGGCTCTTCTTTACCTGTCTTGTCCTATCAAAATTAACACTGAATTCTGTATCTCAAATTGAGATAAAGGAAGGAATTCCCAATAATATTTAAAATATTGAAGTGAAATGAACATCTATCTATATGTTTTAGTAATGTTTACTTGGTTACTTTTAATTTTGTTTTCCAATGTACTAACTCATAGCTGTGGGATTCCTGTCAAATGTTTCCTCTGTGGGAAGTGCAAAGCTGTATGCAACTAACGCTCAGTTTCTGATAGAAATGGAAGAAGAAGACCTTAACATTTATAGGGCATCTACTTAATGCTCAATAATTCCCTATATTGTAACACAGGTGTTATTATTCGCATTTTACAAATGAGAAAATATAGGCCCTGACAACTTAAATAATGTGACAAAGGTCAGGCAGCCAGAAAAGGTAGTCTCATAGTATAATACAAGCCTGTCTAAATAATTTTTTCTAATGGTGTGTATCATTTGCCACTCCAGCAAATAAATCTCTACCGTTGGAATTTATGAGCTTCAGAGTGCCTACACTGAAATGCCAGACCCTCACAGGGACTCCTTCCTAAGCAGTCCTGAACCCTTTGTCCCCTTACGTTACAGGCTGTAGATAGCGGTACGGACGGCTCTTCTAGAGTAGCAGGGAGCATGCAGAGAGTAAAGTTAAAGATGCAAGTTCTTTGGTAAATTTGTAAGGGTACAAGTGCAAAGTTTTAGTGGAGTAAGAGGCTGGTATCTGTTACCCAGAGGGGCACCAGTGATTCAGATTGTGGATTTAGATGAAGGAGCTCGGCACAGACAGCATTGCTGGAAGCTTTTCACCTGCTCAGAGGCAGCAGTGGACTGTTAGGGTTGGGGTGTAGCCAGGCTTGGGGCGTAGTGAGTCAAAGATGTGCTTGAAGGAGGAACAGACACAATGATGAATCTCAGGCACCGAGCTGAGGGGAGGGGTGTGGGGGAGGGGCGGGAGCAGTGGTGGTGCCATTCAACTGGGGATTTTAGCCGAGTTTAGGCAATACTGGAGTCGGGACTAGAGGGAGTGATCTACACCACCAATAAGCTGGGCACCGTTAAATGCTGGGGATACAGCAGCAGACAAAAAGTGATACGGAGATTATTGTTATTTTTGATATTGAAAAGAGATCCCCATTTGCCAAAGAAATTGGTAGCCACTGGTTTAGACAGGACTATAAAAAGTTTACTTCACTTAGTTTAATTGAGACATAGGAAAGAAAACCACTGCAGCAAATATAAATACAGTATTCGGAGACATACAAAAACATACCTGGACACCAGGAAAGGGGGGAAAAAAAAGACATTGTTTCCAGAGCTTCTGTGTTCCTTTAATTTCGAATAAAGAAAAACTTATTAGAAAATATTTATTAAGTATCCATCATCATGAACTCAAGAGTTCATTTACTGTTGGGAATAATTGTGAAGTTTTGGAGAAATATATTTTAGCAGTAAGAGCCAAACAAATATTTTCATTTTTTTATCCATTTTGTGTAAAATAGTTGGAATTAAGTTTAATTCAGCCAATGCTTCCTAAGGTGTTATTCCTGATCTAAATGATTTTACTTCTAGGGGGCAAGAAAAATATGTTTCCAAAATTACCATAACACAGTGCATGAAGGGACAGGTGTCCAAAGTGAAGTATTAACCCAGGCTAGGGAGCCCTCGGGAAGGTGTGATTGATTCCTGCTTGTGGTGACGGAGGACTTTAGAGTGGACAGTCTATTTTAGCTGTATTTTGAAGAATGAGCAGCATTTATAAAGGCATGATGAGGATTCAAGAAAAGAGGGTGATTTGGAAAGTCTTGTAGGCTGAGGAAAAGTCTGTTTTATATTAGTCTGCATAGACTAATATATAAGTCTGTATAAGACTAATATAAAATACGGTATTCAGAGACTTACGGAAAGGACTGTGTGCTTGTCTCAGAGTTATCTTTGGAAAAGGAAAGAGAGGGTCGAGCAGTGAACTGGACACAGAATAGTTTCTTGTATATATTGCCTAGAAGCTTTATTTTTGAACACATATTCCGACTATTTGAAGTCTAACATTAGAAAATTCTGTTTGATATAAACATGGATGTAACTCAGTAGCAGAAAGTCTTTTTTTTTTTTTTTTAACATACACCTCTCATTACATTTTATGTTTAATACTTTTGGAGGATGTTTTCAGACTTATATTTGAGAGAAATCCAAGATACTTACTAAATGTATAAATCACTTTATAAAACTGTGATCAGATAATTGTTTTATAATAATCATTGAAGTCCTTATGAATTACCTATAGTAAAAGAAAGTAGGCTTCGAATATTTTTTGTGTATGTAAAAACAAACAATATAAATGAAATTAATGAAATTAATTATACTTGCGTATATCTTCATTTCAGAATATTTATCTTTAGTAGTTGTCACAAATAACAAGAATTTTAATATCTTTAATATTTTTCTAAGCCGACAGACAAAAATTATAATCGTATTCTGTAGATCGCCATGTAAGTAGTGATATTTATTGAGCTTATAAAATCTCTTAAGTTTTGTGATGACTTGTTGCGGTTTTAACTCTGAAGGATGTAGACATGTGGTGTTGGCATGTATGATTGTGGGATTATATCTAGAAATAGGAACTTCAAGTTTATTCAAGATAAATGAATATATTGTTGGCTTTATTGATGTCTGAGGGCTGTCCAGATAGTATCCAGCCACGTGTCTCTCTATTGCTAACACTACCTGTCTGAAAAGGGGCTGTCCAGAAAGTATTCAGCCATGTTCTGTGAAAAATAGCCAGATGTTTGGCTGGACACTTTCTGGACAGTCCTTGTCCATTTTGAATTCTTTATACTCACTAATTTCTTTAAATCTCATGAAAGTGTCAAATGGTATTTTACTTAAAAATCTTTTGTTAAAAATATGCGAAATAGTAGACCCTCAGTAAATCCCAGTAAGAGAAGAAACCGAGACTATTTCCCGAGTTTTCCTAGTGGGACAGAGGCCCCAAAGGCTTGGAAATGTCATCGGTGTTAGTTCACGGGCAGTTCCACGGAGCCCAGCGATGTTTTATCTTTCTGATATAAAATTAAGTATGTGGATATCAGATTCTGTCTGTGTGCCTTTCAGATTCACTAGGATGCACAGAGGGGACGGGGTGTGGACCTCACGACCTCCCTTGGAGGAAGGAGGTGTTCAGCGGGTATTTGGAGCAGAAAATCAATTGAGAAGGACGTTGACGGTTCTGTCCTGTACTAATGCGCTGTGATCCTGTGTTACTAATCCAAGCAAGTCAGACCAAAACAAAGCAAAATGTCTCATAAAATTATAAAACACTGGTTGACATTGCTCTCCATTAATTTCCTGCTTCCATTTCATAGCTATTTTTAAAAAGATTTTTTTCCCCCCAACACAGAACTTTGCCATTTGTGTCACCCTCCTGGCTGCTTCCACAATTATCACTGACTAAGAGTTGTGATTTTATTAGTTCCACATGGAAAAAAAATGTTCAGGGAATAGTCTGTTCTTGATGAGATTTGTTCTCACAGAGTGATCCTCTTTTGACTTTTACTGGCGATGAGGGTTCTAATCTAGTTTAAATCCCAGCCATTCTTAAACTAAACCAAATGGAAACAGAGATGAAGAACTGAAAAAAGATACAAACAGCAAAACAAAAGTGTGTGTGCAGCTTCACCCTCCTTTGATTAAGGTTTCCTGGAAACCTACTTAGAGGCGAGAGACTAAGTTACTATAATTAGTGATAAATCTGCTAAGCTATTTTACCCGACTAAACCAAGTACTTTAAACATGTAAGTGATTGTAATTCTTTTCTTACTTGGGGAAAAAGATAGTTACTGGTTACACGATTCCTTTTTACTCTCTGTGACCAGCTATTTTGTGGATTACAGATAGATGTTAAACTCAAAATCCATGTTTGAATCTATACCTATTTGGTCTGTTTTGAGGTCCAAATCTTACTTGTAAACTCAAGTTGTCTCTTGAGTATGAAATATGTAAATCATTATTGGCCTGAGTGGAGTGACAGAACACAGACACCAGGTCTTAGTGGTGATATGGCATCAAGAAGGACAGAACCCTTTTTGAAAATTAATCTGCGGAGTGATTCTGGCTCTCATGGACCAAAGCGATAGGCTGAGTTTCACCTTATCATGGGGTTTTGAATCCTCACCATGTACCAGGCATTCTATGTTTATTAGCTCTAACCCTGATACCAAACTTGGGACGTATTTGTGATTTTTGTCATTTTTACGTATGAGAAAGCTGAAGTTCAGGGAGATGAAATAACTTGCCCACAACTGAACAGTTAATATGGGTGGATCTAGGCTCTTTGGTGAGGGTGAATCTGGCTTTATCTTCTTGATTCAAAGAACATTTATTAGAATTAAGCTAAACTGCAGCAGAACCCAGCTATATTAGTTTTTATTACTTTGTAACAACACATAAATGGTAGAATAATAATTGTGTCTTGTTTTAAGCCACTAACTCTGTGGTAATTTGTATTTAATATTTGTAGCATAATTATATATAAACTATATTACACATATTTTTATACATTATAATATAATGTAATGATGGGAGACATCTCATCACTGTCATCACCTCACCCATTTTATTATTTTGAACTGAGCCACAGCCCCTCCCACACTCAGCAGGAGAAGATGATACGAAGCCTTGTGCCAGGCAGGTCGCCCTAGGGTTGTCTGGTCTACCATTGGTGCCTGAGATCAGAGTGGAGCACAGATGTGAGGGTATTTTCCATGCATTCATCATTTTCTCTTCCTCAGTTTTTTTAAAGGCAATTTGTTATTTCTGCTTTATCTGAATGTTCTCAAAGGCTTGCTGCTTTTACAAGACATTTTTTAAAAGTGAGAGCACTATTGGTGCTCTTGCCTTCAGTTCAATGTACTGAATGATTTATTTCCAAACATAAGTAATTCAAGTTCATTCACATATTGCTGTTTGTGTAAAATATTGAGGAAAATGGTGTTCCAGTACAAAGCCATTCAAGAACACTGCAATAAAAACAGAACAGGGACAGAAGATCATGAGCATTCTGACCATGGACATTTCACTTTGTTATTTTAGTGAGACATGTGTAAAAAGTTTTATTCCGAATGTTTATGGCCAGAATTCCCCGGCCCTTCCTTTTAACAACCTTCTCTCTTTCTTCTCCCCCTACCTACTGCAAATTGTTTCTGCAGTTATTAGGTTTACTTTTTTCTTTTATATATAAGACGAGGATGTTAGTTCAACTGAGATATTGCTGCAAAAAACATGTACAAAAAACAGGTAACCGAGCTGCTTTGGTCACATCTTACAGGTTCTAGTGTCAGTATCACAAAAGAATGGCATGTTCTGCCATCTTCACGGAGTGTGTCCATCCCTAATCAGCTGCACAGAGCAACCTCCATGTACGTGTGATGCGAAAATCAGGATGCAATGGACTCACCTGGCACGAATGCAATATCCGACTACCCAAACCTGTGGGTCACTTTTGATGAGTAAACACATTCAATTAGTATTAAGGAGGAATGAGGTATTACAAAGCGCTCTTCCCTTCCAAGGGAGGATTGATTCGGTCACTGCCCACAGGCCAGGAACACAGTCACCACGCGTTAGTGATGGGTTAACACCAGTTCCTCCCTGCCCTGTACCACCTACTATCTGTCATTCATGGAGAACACAGACCTATCAGGTTGGCAAATTTATTGCATGCTAAATTGTCATATTGTACACCTTTTTTTTTTGTTTTTTCAGATATTGGTCTCGGGGAATGGTAATAACTACAGTGTTGCTCAGTGCATTAAAAAATCCTGACATTTTCAATACAAGAGGGAAAATAGTGTGATTTGTGGAAAACTGAAAGTAGCTCTGAAGTTGAAAAGCAGTGTGATGTGGTCAGCCCGCCCTTCCAACAATGCTGTCTAAGATCTAACTGTTTACTTGATGGATTCAGAAGCTGTGCAACTAACATGCAGTTAGCAGAATGTTTTTGCTGGGATTCAAATAGCGAAAGCAGAGTGGCTGTGCTGGGACCCTACCCAGCTGCTAAGTATGTTTGCTAAGTCCTTCTCCCCTTTGCCAGTGGGACTTGCTGATGGAATTTCTTCACTGGAGTTTATTCTCTGGGCATACAACTTTCTTCTAAGTACTGGAAGAGGCTTCCCTTGTAATAGAATAAATAAACCTGGAAGCAGAAAACCTAAGAGTTCACACCCTCGTCCTTCCAATACTAGCTGAGTAATAGGAGAGCGCTATTATTTTTCTGTAGTCACAGAGCTGCCATGATGACAACTGAACAAATCATGGGTAGCTCAGGCGGGCAGGATGAAGTCAAGACACAGTGAGACGCTCTTAGTGATCTTGCTTCGCTGGTGTATCCACATTGGACATCAGGGCTCTGATTGTGATAGTCAGGGAGTATATCGAGTCCAGAAATGTTAAAAAAAAAAACTGGAGAATATCCTTTACCATCTGACTTTACAAAGTTAATATGAATCATCTGGGAATGAATTTCTAACTTGTTCTCACTAAATAATTAGTGGAATTGTTTATCCACTTCTCTTTTTTTCTTGCCAGGAGAATGATTCTGCTCCCGTTTAGAGCAGACTTCTTAATTTATCCAGGTTTTGCTCATGTTTTTCCTCCCTGGTTCCGTCTGCGTGGAAGCATGCTGTGGACATTTGTTGGTTTGTGTTTTTAACGTGTGTTCCTCCTTCAGCTGGTAAGAGGGAAGTTGTTTTGATTTTTGTGCCTTGCCCCACTGGATATGATGCAAGCGACTGTTAATTCAGGGCCTGGTCTTTGTCCAGGCAAAGGCCCATGATCCATATTATCCAGTTAGATTTTCCACTCTAGAATTTGATTCCTAAACTGAGGACCAGAAGAATAAACATCATGGCAGCTGATCTACCCTGTTGGTAGTGCCACAAAGAGACTGTTCATCAATTTCCAGTTCTAGATTCCTACAGCTGCTTTTTCAAAACTGTTTGAACTGAGTTTTAAAAGTCATTTCCTTTAAGTCTATGTACTATCCCATGTCCATCCTATACATGCCTGAGGCAGTTCTGGCTTCATTTGCCTACCAAAGAGTCTATATATTGTAAGAACATGATTTAATTGTTCATCCGTCTTTACGTACAATTGTGTAGGCTCTAAACAGCTCACAGAGGCTCTTTCCAGGTTTGTTTTTGTGTTTCTCTTTCTGTCCTCTGATATTTGTTCTGTCCCGACTGCTACTTTTGAAAAGAAGAGTCTATCAAATTGCTAGGTGTGTGCTGAAAACTAATTTTTACACTGACAGAAAGAATAGGTAAATTTTCTTATTCATCAGCTTGCCTTAAACTCAAAATAGGCTGGTTGTCTATTGTTTCTCTTCCGTAGCTACGTAAACTACGAAGTACACAGTACTAGTCAAGAGTCAAGCTATCTTAAATGTTCGTTAATGCTCAGTCACTTTGAGAGTTCTGATGAATTATTAAGGTATTTAAGCCACACCTGTAATACTACAAGGAGTTCTCCCAAGAGGGGGCAAAGCTGCCCATGTGGCCTTAAACCTTTAAAGCTTTGAGTGCCTTCCAGGCTGTTTTATCTTTGCTGCTAATGGACACATAAGTATCAGAAGGAAAGACATGCTCCGCACCAGAGCAGAGACTGTGCAAGCACAGCTCACAAACGCGGGGAGTCTGCCCGGAAAAAGATGAGATGTGAATATGCTGAGGACCCACTTCCATCTGAAAAATAACAGTAGGAAGCAGATCTGAGTCCGAGTTTATTGTTACAATAAAGATCAAAAGAAGGACCTTCGAAATCCAAACAGAAAGCTGAAACATACCTTCTATGATGGTATGGAAATGAAGACCATTAAAAGGCTTTCCTTTTAGCCATAGTTACTCACCCAGAAAGGCTCAGAAGCTTGGTCTCGTGCTTGGACATGAGTAATGTGAATTTAATCATTCATATATGTGCAGTGATTTCCAAGCATAAGCTTAGATACTTGGTATATAAACAGGATAATCTTAATCCACCACATCTCCTCCACTAACTCCAAAATGCAATTTATCATTACCCTGTCAGGAAATAAAAGTAATGACATTACTTACTTTTATTAGTTTCCTGGTAGTCTGCAAGTATTCGGAGGCTTAGGGCAGACTATCATGTTTTAGAAATATATTTTTCTTGATACAGAACAATTTCTGCCCTGGGAGGAGAGCTTCAGGCTTCCTTTGTGTTTTCCTGGTTGAAGTTGTTACTGTATTCTCTAGAAAGGTAAATGCTAGATTATCTCTAATAGTTTGAATTTCTGAATCCCTCTAGAAGCTTATGGAAAAGTCTTCTTGTTTCCAAAATTATATGTAACAACTTATTAGATAGGTAAAAACAGGGTTTTAACCAGAATTATTAGCATACACATATGATACATATACACATACACACATTGGAAAGCCTTGTCATACAGGGTAACCTGGCATAAAATAATAGACCAAAGTAATTCTCCTAAACCTAAAACAAGCCAAAATTTCAAAATACATGCTGGTGGAACCAGGGTGGGGAGGGTGTTGGAGGCGTTATCTTGAACAACAAAACTAGCAATGAAAGCAACTTTGTCTTATATTAAAAAATCCATATACCTAATCATTATTTTTTTAAATGGCTTAGGAATTATATGTATAATATTTTTACCTTTAGATAGAACAGTAGCATGACATCACTGCATAGTATTCTAAATCAAACTTTTACATTTGGAGAAATAGCATGAAAAAATTAAATTTTTAAAAATATGTTTCAATTTTATAGCGTATATTTAAAATATATACCATTTTTTCAAAATATGCTAGATGGGTCTTTTTTAAAAATATACAGTTTTATCAATTTTTCCAGGAGCAAATTTTTTAAGCTTTAAAACCCAAAGCGTAATCGTTGGAAGCACCCTGTTGGTTTCTCTTCTTCAATTGTAAACTGGGTTGTCAGCGGAAACTTCGGACCTCAGTGGTTCTGTCTGTGATTGCCACAGTTGTGCCAGGATCACTTAGTTCCATGCCATAAAATCTTGTTCTTTTTGAAAAATTGAAAATTTTGCACATATTTGTGTAATATGCTTAGGTGTTTTTAATTTTTTATAAGGCAAGAGGTGCTAATGTTGTTAAGAACAAGGCCTGTGCTGATATTAAGCAAAACGGTTGCTTGAGTCCTTTTTTTTTTTCCTCCCTGTGGGAATCGAGAACTTTATGGACTCTGGTAATAAGTAAATAACATTCCACTTAACGCACTGAAAATGCATTCAGGAATTAACTTGGAATTCAAATTATATCCTTGATATTGGTCAAAAGAGTTAACAGATGTGGAGCGAAAGCTTCCAGTCTTTCTTTGCCGTTGTTGATAAATTTCAGTGTTGGTAAAGCACAAATATCGAGAACATCCTTATTGGACCAGAGAACTACAAACTGAAATATCCGAATCTCTCTGTGTATACTTCCAACCCTCAGGAGCACCTTCACTCTTCTGCACGGGTTTTCTGTGGTGCCTCACCTGTCACTGAAGACATCTGGCTATGGAACTGTAGGACCTGACTTTTTCCCTTGTGGACTTGCACGGCACGAATGGATTTCTAACCAATATCTTGCAGGGGATGAAAGAAGAAAATAAATGAGCAATCTTTCAAAACGTGTGAAATAGCTCAGAAACAATGGCTTTCCTTTATATTGACTGTTGGCAAATTCTATGCCTAGTAATCACCATTAAATTGCCCACCCGACTGCCGGGGAAGAGCACGATTTATTTGTGTGTCAGTGGTCAGTTACACAATGAATTGTATTATGCATTTAGTCTAATAACTATATTGCATTTTGGCTTAATTAGAGCATTGGCCCTAAAGTGCTAGGTAGTCACAATCTGCCTGTGTAAGTTCTCATGGAGAAGCCTGGAGAGCCCGATGTGTGTAATGTATCGCTGGTAATGCCGTCACCTCTCCCTTTCCTAGAAAGAAAATGATCCCTTTTCTCTTTTTTCTTGCCTTACTTACTTAAACCTGAATTCTACCTTTTGCCTTTTCCCTTCTCATTTCCGCATTTCCCCTTCCCTGTTCTGTGTCTCCCCCACATTCCAATTCCCTTTCTTCAGTTCTTACAGTCATTTTATCAGCCCCGAGTTGGGTTATGTACAGGTCGGTCACTTGCAGCCAGGCCTAACACTCAGTGACGCTACTGAGGATCAACCTGCATCTTTAAAACTACAGTAGGAGGGGCTCTAAGTCAGGGTTTAACGTTACAATAAAGATGGAAAGGGAGGCCTTCCAATTCCAAACAAAATGCCGAAACAGACGTTCTGTCACGGTACGGAAATGGAGACCAGTGAAAGGCTTTTCCTTTAGCCGTAGTTACTCACCCAGAAAGCCTCAGCAGCCTTGGTGTCATGCTGCAAGAATGTCTTCATTTAATCCTTCCAATGACGTGCAGGAGACCTATTTGGGTGGCCTTGGACCAACCCAGTTCTTCCCCTTTTCTCACTTACAGTTCTCAAGAATAGCTGTGGAAAGGCCCAGGAATGCAACATTCTGAGATAAGTGGCCAGCTGGAATAGCCTGGGCTCTGTCCCCGTCCTCCCTCAGAAGTGGAATTCCCTTTAGCACAGCATGTGACGATCAGATGACATCACGGGCTAACACAGTGACGAGGGGGCTTCTTTCAGGTCTCTCAGCCGGGGTCAGTGCGGTGCAGCACACACAGATGAGATTCCTTGCACCCCACAGCCTGCTGGAGCCCTGAACATGCCTCCTATTGAATCCTAGGCTTCTCCTGCCCCTTGTCTCCTCTTTGTGTAATAAACCTGCATCACGTAACTTGTGTGTGCAAATGTTGTTTCACCAAACTCAGACAAGCTGGTAACCAGTGCACAGTGAATGCTCTTTGCAGAATTGGCTTAGCAAGCAGCGTCCAATCTGAGACAACCATGGGGTATGGCAGATCAGTGGGGGTCATACCCCCAGTACCCAGCCTAGGGCAGAAATATCAGGCTAGGGATTCGGGGGCTGGACATGAAGCTGGATGTTCTATGGGGAAGAAATGGTGATAAATGGGTCATAAGTAAATCACTCCCCTCCTCCCCAGGACGTGAATGGGCTGACTGTGTGGATTGAGGCAGAGAAAGGTGTGTGGGTGGCACTCGAGTGATCTCATTCTCAGAGCCGGAGAGTTTGGAAAGCAAGTATTCCTAACAGGCACTCACTTGGAAAGATTCCCCATCTCCTGTAGCAAAGTCTAACGCTAACAAGTACTGTGCTGAGAATGTTTCATCTTTACCGAGTCTGTGGCAACAGGAAACTGGTGCTGGGCATACCAGGCTCTTCGATTTTGGATGTATAGGTTCCCTGCGGCAGCCACCGATGTATCCCCTTTCAAATGGTAATTCTCTGCTTGATGTTGGGCACTGGGAGAAACGGAGCATCTTGCAGATGGAGCCCCACACGTGACGCTGTGACCCAAACTCACCCCAGCGGGCCTCACACCCCACCAACATGGCCAGGTGGTCTCAGCAGAGCTCAATTATCCAGTGAAAGTGGAACATTTAGTAAGGTCCAGCTGGGACCCTAAGGGATGGCAGGCTCTAAGAACAAGAGGCTAGCTTACCAGAGGGATGAGAGACCCACAGGGGAGCTGGGCTTGGAGCCCCAGGCTCAGAGATATTCAGTGTAGCGGGGTATACAGGTGGCTCTGACAGGAAGCAGAGGGCTCCACTGGGCTGCAGCCGCCATCTAGGCAGTGGACATCGTGTTATGACTGGGACCGGACATGAATGTTATACTTCCTGGACAAACCCAAGCTCCACGCAGCCATCCTACCACCATGTCTCACTGCATTTTCACCCACTCATGCTTAGTGACAACAGTCAGGGCCCAGGGTCAGGCAACTGGCAACTGACTGACTGGGCTGTCACACGATCCACTGTGGGGACAGGGACTAGAGCAGAAACTTGATGCCTGGAAGGGACAAACATCTGTCACACAGGTGTGTGCGAGAAGGACCATAGCCACCACTGAGGGAAGCTGACATCACATTTTTGGATTCTCCATAGGACTTCACTGTGGCCCAGGAACATCCCTCACTGCCTGGCCGCGTGACAATGGCAGCCCTCTCACAAAGCATCACGGGCCTTGCATGTCCTCGATTATCATCTACAGGCCAATAACGTCTGGATGGTGGAACCGCAGCCCCACAAAGGAACTGAAGCCGGAACATCAAGACGGCCTGAGGATGAGGGGGTGCTGCTGGGTGACAGGGGTGCCTGTGGACTCTAGACACCCCACTCTCGTGCAAGGAAGACACGGACCCCAGTGCCCTGGGAAACACTGAGCTTGGTGGGGGTGGGCGCGGACCAGGCAGCCTCCTGATGAGGCTACAGTCCCAGACTCTGTGTTCCTAACTGCTGTTTTTCCATTGTCCCCTGAGAGAGCACATCCTGGGGGTGGTTGCTGTTCAGGCCACCACAATACCCAAGACAGGACCCTCTAATCTGGGGATGATCTTCTCCCAAGTGCCTCTGAGATCCCACAGAGCCAAGGGACAGGACCACAGCAGGGTGCCAGGGTTCCCCCAGTGGCTCCAGGGGCACCTGTTCCTTTCCTTTGAGTGCACGAGTACAGCGCATGACCTCCCTTTCTGGGTGGGAAGGCTGAGTGGCCTGGGTCAAGTGACAAGCAATGTGTCCTCAAGACTGGGACAGATAGACTGGGTCACTGCACCAAACCAGCCCAACCCTCTCTGATGGGTGGGACCCTATAGGTGGGGATGGGAATGGGGCCCTAACCTTTCAGTCTGTTTTGTCCACAAGGAGGTGACAACTGAGGCCTGGAAGCATAAGCCTTTGTCAGTCTATCCTGTGCTGTGGCCACCACGGATAATCTGACAGGGTTTTGGGGCTGCCACCTTGGACTTCATCTGTCACAGATCACAGCGCCCCACCTATCCTGACAGTGGTAAAGCACACAGGCATCTGTCACCTCACACTGTGACAAACAGAGCCTGAGTCCTGGCTCACCAGGGGAGGACCTGGCACCCACCTGGGAGGGGCCCAGAAGGGGCCTAGCTTTATCCTAGCTGCCCTAAGGGGCCCAAATGTCACAACCACATCTCGCAAAACTTGGGGGACTAACACTGGCTGCAGCCGATCTTCTGTTTTGTCCCTTGATGTCTATCACTGGGCACCAAACCCACCTCACGTCACTTTGTGTGTGGCGGTTTCATCTCACCAGACTCAGACAGGCTGGTTACCAGTGTACACTGGAGCCGCATCACAGACAGGACAGGAAAACTGTGATCAGCACTTTCATTATACAGGTAAGAAAGTGAGGCGCAGACAACCACGTCCTGCAGCCTGGAACCTGCAGAATTGGAATCTGAACTCAGGTAAGCTACCTGCAAAGTCTCTGACGTTAACGACTACACCGTGGAGTGTTTCACAGACCGAGGGAAAAAATTCAGTTGTTTTTCCCAAAGATCTTATGGTTTAATGATTATAACGATCAGATGTGAGAACAAACATGGAAAATGTTATTTCCCATAGATTTTAGATGAAGTGGAAAGATTTTCAATGGACTTTCTTTCCTCTTAACACAATAATCAAGTAAATGAGGCAAAAGCTGTGTTGATTGGTTGATGTAAGCACGTCAGATTGTATAAAAAAACCAACACATTGTACCCCACATGTGCATAAATGTATCCATGATGTGTATATGACTTAATTAAAAAAAAAGAATAGTAGCATTGGAATTTATGATTTATCTATTGACTTATTTCGTAGTGAGCATCTGTAAAAGCTTCCTATAAAAATCCTCCAACCAGTCATTTCATTTATGCAGAAAAAATGCAGCTGAGAAATCTAAATATGTATTTAAATGTACTAAAAATTATTATGTTTTCCCCTAAGTGAGCTCTCTATTATTCCTCTGGAATTTCTCTTTTCCATGTAACGGCTCTTTTGTTGGTGAGATTTTCCTGAGTTATTCATCGACAGCTGTGAAACTGCTTTGCCAAGTTAAAAATGAAATCCGTCTTTTGAAAGATACTTATTTGTTAAACACAAGATGATTTATTTAGTTGCCTATTTATAATAGTTCTAGGGAAATATAACTTTGGGAATGTATTTTTGTCTGAAACGACGACTGAGTTTGTTTCTCTCTTCCACGTTCAGAATCTATCCCCTCCTTTCTATAATATCTTCTGCAATCAAACACTGGCAAAATGAACTGACTTCTTATGTTTTGTTGTATTCTCTTCATATCTTTCCTTGTCACTGTCCTCACTACTAGGTAGAAAATCAAATACAAATTATCTATTGAACGCCAGTTAAAGGTTAAACACAGCCGTGGAGCCTTTCAAACCGGCACTTGCCAAGCTCCGCAGTCACAGGCTACCTTGCCCCCCTCACCCCATCTTCTGTTTCTCCTCAGAATAAGTCTTCTGGTATTCATTGTTACCTTCTCAGGGCTAAATTGGCCTGAGGAGAGCAAAAGGGAATTTAATAAGTAGCAATTAAGATAGGATGGATACATTTAGGAATAAACTAATTAATGCATGAAATGCTCAGCTGTGGGCCTCATGGCTTTCTGTAAAGGCATTCATCCCTCAAAATGGCTTTATTTTTTGTTTTTGTTTGTTTGAGCTACTTTCTGTGCCAAGAGTTTCTTTCCTATTCTCTTTCTCCTCTTCCAATCATAACTTGAATCATCTTTACATGGGATAAAGTATGCAAATAGAGCACCTTTAATAGCTATCACTAATATATTAGCACATTTTGTTTATTTTCTATATTCTTAAAAAGGTTCCCACATAACACTGAATCAGCACCATGATAAATTCTTGGGAGAACAGTGGCTATTGACATAGATAAATGCAATTCAAGAATGTCGAAGAAGGTTTGGTCAGACATCCGTCCCTGGGGCAGGCTTAGAGGTGCTCACAGTCCCTCATAAGTACTGAGGATAATTTCAAAAGTAGTTGCAAGTTTTTGCCACACGGCCTTGTCAAGATCTAGTATAGTTCTCATCAGAAGCACCCATGCTTGTAGCCTTATGTGTTTATGGGGAAAACACACCAAACTGGAGTTTCAGGATAGCTTGGCCTTGAACTAGGACCTCTGAGTCATCTCAGCCTTCTCTGCCTTCTACTTAATAAAAGCATCCAGGAGACTATGAGCAGATGTCTCCTGGGTGCAGGGAAAGGACAGGAGAACAGCAAGGCAAAGAGGGCAGCGTAACATGCTCTACCTGCCCGTCTTAGGTCCCTGATGTTAGACAGTCAGGGGTCCAAGGTGGTCAGGGACTCTAACCTGCCCTATGTGTGTGTGATGGTTTGTTGCACCAGTCAGTATTCTGGAACCCCTGGAGTATCAGGGCCGTCCTTGTCACCAGAGTGGTTGGTGTCTGGGAGCCTCCAGTACATGTGCGTAGGTCAGTGTGTCCTCACCAAGCTGCGTTTCTGGATCCAGAGTCTGCCTGGTTATTAGCCTGACCAGCCTTTCTGGACTGTTTGGGCCAAGGTTTATCTTACACTCTTGTTGATACCTATCTGACATCCCATCTCCTGCTCAGAATGAAACTTCTGAAAGTCATGGCCTGGGTAGAGGTGACCCAGGCGGAGAGGAGATGTAGGCAGGTTCTAGCTGAACTGAAGGCTGATAAATTCATCCTACAAGCCCACGTGGTCCTTTCAATTAGTTCTTCTAGGAATGCAGTGGAGGGGGACCTGACCCCTGTCATTTGACCCCTGCACGTAAAGTTGAGGATAGAAACAGGTCCAGGAAGAAATGAAAGCACAGCTGGACTGCAGGTCACTTGTGCGGCAGGCCCTTCCTTCACTCCTCTAAAAGTTTAATATTTATGGATATTACTGCCTGGTGGTCAAAGAACTTGAAGTAAGACAACAGACTAGGTAATCAGACAGCTCAAGTATAAAGACAATGTCAGCATTTGTCTGGGGGCACTAGGCTAGCTGGTCCCTTGGTATCGGTAGAATGTTATGAGTCTGAGTTTGACTCTGTAGGTGTTGCCCAGGAGAACGTCAGGCTTGGGAATTATGCCTTGAGCTAGAGTGGTGCCCGTGCAGGGCAAGTGAAGTGCAAGCTCTGCTCCAATCACAGTCACACAGCAGACAGCACAACACCTGCTTCTAACTTCTACGACCACTACTAAAGCTATTTAAAACAAAAAAAAGAAAGAGATGATTATTGGAGGCCACCTATTTAGGGAGGTCAGATTACTAGCTCCCTCACTGGCTCTAGATCCCTGTATCTGATTATGGAGGCTCAGGTCCAGCTGCTGGTGTAGCTTAACCCATCTCTGACTCAAAAGTAACCATAATACAGCTGTGATCTCTGCTTTTGTGACCCCAACATCTATCCTCTTCCACCTCCTGTCCTCAACACTGAAGCTGGTGAGACTCAGTGGAACCTGTCAGGCAGGCACAGATAGCTTGGAAGCTGGACCCAGTTAACCTTGCTTCTAAGCCCTGCTCTGAAAATTACTTCCTAATTAACCTAGTGCACAGAACACAAAATGCCTTTAACTGGTTTCTCTTCTGTAAAGCAGAAAGAGAAATTCTGGTAATTAATAGCTTGGATATTTCCTAGATTTCTTGTATTCCTGGATACCTTTAGTCTGCTGAGTAACTTCCATCAAGGACATAATACCAGGAAAATCTCTGTTTTATTCCTAATAGAAAATGCTCATTCAGGAATTACTCCAGGGAAGAAAAGCCTGGGCAGACATCCGGCATCCAAGAACCTGACAGCGAGCGGGAAGGTTCATGGACATCCTGGCCTGCAGAGATCTCGGTTTATCTTGGGTGGTTCTGGCAGGTCAACATTGATGTCTTTATGCTTCTGGTCCCTGTGGTATGTGAAGAACCAAAGAGTAGCTGAAAACATGGTTTGAGCTCAGCCTTCTGAGGCAGGGCACTGGGAGGAGCTGAATGCTTTCTGCTTTGTGCAAACTGGAGATTCTCATCTCGGTGGCTTATACCTGCCAGCTCACAGGGGTAGAGGCATTTGTACTGACATAATGCATTGGTGGATCCCTGGTTAAGCTACACCAGCAGCTGGACTGCAGCCCCCCTAATCAGATACATTAAAATCACAGGCCATCCAATAGGGATTTAGAGCCAGTGAGGGAAATAGTAATCTGACCTCCCTAAATAGGTGGCCTCCAATAATCATGAGCTGCTACAGGAAAAATATGAAAAACCTGAACCAAATAAAAATACAGGAATTATGGAAGCATTTAGGGAGACTGAAGCAGAACTCACTAACTATTCATGTATCTCACTGTGAACGAGCTCTGGCCAGTGAGGCATAAACTGGAGTGGCATCGCTCACAGCGGGGCCAAGGCAGTGAAGAGCTGGTGAGCACATTCAATCTTCCTTTTTTTTTCCTGCCACAGTGACCTTGAAGGCCACCTGTTCCAGATGGTAAAGCTCTAACATTCAGGAAAATTATCTGACCTACATTGATTTATAATACGTGTGAGAGAAGACGAGAAGACAAAAATCCAAAACCAAAAGCTGCCGTTATACTAGGTCATGGGGATTTCTCCCTTTCTGTTCCATTTAAAGCATTTTGATATATTCTGGAAAACTCAGACTCATAACATTCTACTGATGCCAAGTTACCAGTTAGCCTAGAGCCCCCTGAAAAATGCTAACATGGTCCTTACATTTGAGCCGTCTGATTACCTGGTCTGTTGTCTTACTTCAAATTCTTTGACCACCAGGCAGTAATATCCACAAACCATGTTTCCCCGAAAATAAGACCTACCCCAAAAATAAGCCCTAGCAGGATTTCTATGCATTTGTTAAATATAAGCCCTACCCCAATAATAAAACCTAGTGATGGGCATGGCTATGCAGCCATGCATTTTGGCACTGAGCGGTAAGGAAGACTGGAATACCTTTTATCTGCCACAGCTCTTTCCTCCGAGCCATTCGCACTTGCACAGGTGCATGTGTGGTAACTGAGGTCGCAGGCATCCTATTGCTCAGATGCTAATGGCTAGGGGAAAGGAGTTCATGTGTCACTAGTGCCAGCCTCACCAACAAGGCCGGCTCCCCCGTCAGGTTCCAAAAGTAGATGACTTAAGTGTATTTTAATAAATGTAGATTGTTGTATTATATTAATAAAAAAAAGACATCCCCTGAAAATTAGCCCTAGTGTGTCTTCTTGAGAAAAAATAAATATAAGACTGTGTCTTATTTTCGGGGAAACACAGAATTAATGAAGGACTTTGATATTTACGATGATATGCAAGTTCTCTTACTCTGGAAGGCAGAATTCAGGGCATTGATCCTCAAATGTTAATGTATATACGAATAAACCGGGGATTTTGTTAGAATCCAAATTCTGTTTCAAAACATTTTGGGTACTCGTAGAGATTTGCTGCCTTTCCCGCAATCTCCTAGCAGTGCTAATGTTGCTGGTGACACACTGAGCATCAAAGTTTTAGGAGGCATGTAGAAAAGTACTCTCACCTGGCCTCTCAAAAGCTTGACAAATAGTTAAGACTTTGAACTGAACTGTTATAATAAGACCTCAGGTGGCAAGACTTGGTCTGGTACTTCTGAAATTGATCTGTGTTTGATTGCCCTCATTGTAGGACATAGTGGAGGCAATCAATTACTTTGTCCTTTTTTCCTGTAAACAGCTTTAGTAGTGGGTGTAGAAGTTAGAAGCAGGTGTTGTGCTGTCTGCTGTGTGACTGAGGTCGGAGCAGAGCTTGCACCTCACTTGCCCTGCACAGGCACCACTCTAGCTCACTACAGGCATAATCCCTAAGCCTGACGTTCTCCTGGGCAACACCTACAGAGTCAAATATTTGAGTTGAAAAATTACGTATTTTAAGAAATTTCCAAAAGCTACTCCAATATACTCAGCTGTTTGTCCATAGGCAATGAAATATTTTCAGCTCTGTGAGTATATGAACGGCCATGACGTCTGAGAAAATCAGACATTCAATCAGGAGTGATCATTTCCTCCCCCAGAGAATTGCCACTGCTCAGCAAGAACACGGGACACCGCCTTTATCCTCAGCACTCTTCCCCTTCAGTTGCCATCTCATTGCTAAGGCGAATCACTATTCAGGGATCCTTAGTCACATTTTTTATAGAAAACCAATTTTTCTACCACTTATTCAACATTTGGTGGTAAACCCAGAGTTAGGGAAGTAGGGGCATGCTTTACATTAGAATGAGTCAGGGCTAAGTTTTTTGTGCCCCTGGGAGGTGATTCAAGTTGTTTAGATCTTTAGTCTGAAACAGAAGAGTGGATGATCGCTTTTCAACTCCTCACTCTGTAGGGAATTGCACAGAAACTAATCTTGTCAAAAATTCCACCAAGGCAATAGTCATACCGTTCTTGTTTCTGAAAATTATTTTCCTTTGTAATCTTCTGTCTTCTCAAGGATTTTAAAGCATTTTGATATATTCTGGCAAACTCAGACTCATAACATTTTACTGAGACCAAGTTATCAGTGACTTTTGAGAATTCAAACTAACTTTTATGCCCCTTGATCTCTCTAATATCATGGCTGTTTTCAAAGTTAATAGCTTTGATTCTGAGGCTTTTACTCTGAGGTGTCATTAACTGATGCGTAAAAATTTAAATAATCCTGTTAATTGTTCCATATATGTGTCAAGTGTGAATTTTCAATCACCACATCTGAGTTCAGAAACGTCAGATTGGTTTACATTTTTATAAATCAAATTAAATGTAATTGTGCAATTATATTTATCAATATGGTGAGAACTTCACTAGGACTTAGACAGGTCCCTCTTTCCTCTTAGGGTTGTATAAAAAGCAAGAAATCTAATAAAGTATCAAGACAATGAGAAAATAACCATTAATTTTCAGTTTCTCACAATTTCTCACAGTTTCCAGTAAGATGCTCATTTTCAAAGATCACACAATACATTGCACAGAGAAAACTTCAACATGTCCAGTCCAGTCTTGTGTGTGGATATTCTAGAGTAAGTTTGGATCCTTGATAATGGCACTACACAGAAATTTCTCTCTAAAATGAAGGGGCTTCTTCAGATTTCTCTGTGATATAATGGTGGGATGCTTTATTTGGTGAATCTAACTCCCAGAAAATATGTCTTCCTTTTAGTCTTTCTCTTAGTTTTCTTCTCTAAGGATCAGCATCCTCTGCCTTTATCTTTCAATACAAAGAAGTTAAGAGGTTCCTACAGGTGACAGGAAACATGGTGCATGAAAGGAGGGATTAGCTTTTTTAGGAGTCTGGTCTTACATATCATCCCATGTGAAGACGAAGCGTAGATGGGTGAGAATGCTGACGGGTAGGGCCTGTGACCATGTGCCCCTGTAGACGTTCTTCAGTCAAATTTATCAGTAAACTTAGAACCAAAGTCCTTAGCTGAGAGTTGGGGAAGGGAAGAGAAAAAACACTGGGATGTGAGTACAGAAAATAATTTTGCAAATACTTATTTAGAAGAATGCCAGAGTAAAGAAACAAGCAATGTACGGCATGTTTTCCGGGCAGCTGTATTTCCAGGCCATGTTTTGTGTTCTGGGACTCAGTGTAAGACTGGCTATTGTGGTTGCATCCTTTCTCCTACCTTAGAAAGAGGTGCTAAGAAGGCAGAGAGATAGCTACAGGGTTCAGAGTATGATGCAAATAAAAGCAAGAGACCCAAGTGTGTAATTAATATAACTGATATATTAGTCAGCATTCTCCAGAGAAACAGAATTGAAAGGATACACACACACACACACAATTGTGTGTGGGCATAAGTATATATGAAAGAGAGAGAGAGAGGAAGAGGAGAGTTATTACAAAGAATTGCTCACATGCTTATGGAGTCTAACAAGTCCCAAGATATTCAGAGTCAATCAGCATGATGAAAGTCCTTCCAGGAAACCTGATGTTTTAGTTTGAATTGAAAGCATTAAACAGTGATGTTCCAGTCTGAAAGTTGTCAGGAAGGAAGAATTTAGGCCTTGAACTGATTAGATGAGACCCATCTACACTACAGAGGGCAATCTGCTTTATTTACTCTAGCAATTTATTTTTAATCTCCTCCAAAAACACCCTCACAGAAACTGTGCTACTCCTGATCGACTCAAGTTCACATGTAAAATTAACCATCACACTAACCATGAAATGTGTTAGGATTAATAGACTCAAAGCCATAATGATCACTGGGATCATGGTACTAGAAGGAATAGTACTGAGAAAAAGGTACTGAGGTAAAGGTACTGAGAAAAAGGACAGGATGATCGAATCAGACTCGTAGCATTGATACGTGGAGTGTTACGGTTATTAGTAATAATAGGATTCAGCAATAATATTTTTATATAATAATAATTTTCATCTAAAGAAAACTGTAGAAATAACTAATTACCTAGCACTACATTGTCCAATATGGGAGACTAATATCCATTAGCCATATTAATTTCAAAATTAGAAACCTTTCTGAACTAAACCTACTAGAACCTAATCCTACTTCTATGGGAGGCTCTGCCTTCACAGACTCTAGGGTCTTTGCCCCATATTGATCAGACTTCTAGGGGGATTTTTTAGTTCATCAGTTTCATTTAAAATGCCAGTACCTTATGGAAGGGGCCATGATGGGGAACTAGAAGCAACCTGCACAATGCCATGGTAACAGAGAGGATTCAACCTGGTGAATAGATTCCTGCTTTGATCATTTGTCTGGGCAAGAGCACAGGGAATCCACAGAGAGGAGGTGGGAGTGAAATGCCCTGCACAGGAGGGCCAGGGTAACTAGAGAAGGTGCCACCTATGGGAAAGAGGCAGAGGGGAAAATCCCAGGCTTCATTCCTCCCCTGTGGGTACTGCAGCTCTGCCAGTGGGAGGGCCACTCACTATACAGACCTCCAGACTAACACCTGGACCTGACTGGAGACTGTGCAGCTGTGTTCTCTGCAAAGAAGGACGGCTGTCTTGCAAGCCCTCAGTGCTGCAGCTGGCAGCATGTATTAATAGCATCCCAATCCCAGAGTGCTACTTTTGCCTCAGGGTTAGATCTGTGACTGCGGCCTCCATCTTGCCAGGTAAGGAAGGAAGAGGAAATTCTGACACTTACATACCCCATGTGGGCAGGTGACAAGCATCCTGCCACCGCCACTGCCAGGAGTCCTGAGCAGAGCAGGATATCATGGGCCTGGCACCCGCTGCTGTGGCCTGGGTGATCTTGCTCAAAAGCACTTCCTGTAGGTCCTGAGCAGAGTGTGCACCCATAGCCCTCGGCACCTGCTGCCCCTGCCAAGGCAGCTGTTGTGATGCTACTGCCACTGCCTGAAGGACCTTGAGTGGGACAAAGGCCAGTGCAGCTGCCACCTTTGTGTCTTGGCCATTTGTATGTCATAGACCAACGCCATCCTACACATTGCCATGTGCCTTGAATCCTACGTGTGCAGAGACCTGTCAAACCACAAAGCAACTAGGTATC
This sequence comes from Otolemur garnettii, assembly GCF_000181295.1. Classification (NCBI taxonomy): domain Eukaryota; kingdom Metazoa; phylum Chordata; class Mammalia; order Primates; family Galagidae; genus Otolemur; species Otolemur garnettii. Next base: position 31,764,362 of record NW_003852405.1, read on the forward strand.
ATTAATCATTACAAATACAGCAGCATCACACATATCAATACCAACTTTAAATGGAAATGTATTTAAAAATAAAGAAGGCTGAAAAAGAAAGCACTGCAAGTATCTGCTGTCTCCAAGAAACCCATCTAATTTGTAAAGATACTCATAGACTGAATGTAAAGAGATGGGGAAAAAATTCCATGAAAATAGAAACCAAAATCAAGCAGAGGTAGCTGTTCTCATATAAGATAAAATAAGACTTACCTCAACTTTGAAAAAAAGAAAAGATGGTTTTTATACAATGATAAAGGGAGCAATTTAGCAAGAAGACAGAATAATCCTAACTACACATGCACCTAACACGGAAGCTCCCAGATTCACAAATCAAATATTTCTAAATCTAAGCAAAGAAACAAATAACGGCATCATAATTGCTGGAGATTTCAATGCTCCACTGACAAAGCTAAACAGAACATCAAGACAAAAGATCAAAAAAGAAACACTGAACTTAAACAGAATGCTTGGACAAATAGAGCTAACCAATAGAAACAGGATATTCTACTCGAGACTGCAGAATATACATTCTTCTTATCAGCACATGGAGCATTTTCAAAGGTAGATCACATATCAGGTGGCTATAAAGTTCATATACAATTAAATTTTATGGCCACCCTTTTAGCCCACAAAACAACTCTCAGCAAGCTGAGGAAAATTGAAATTATGCCATGTATCATTTGATCATAGTGGAATGAAGCTAAAAATAAACACCCAGAGAACCTGAAAAATCTACAAAAGTCATGGAAAGTAAATAATCTGGTGACGAGTGATCTTTGGGCCAATGATGAAATTAAGATGGAAATGAAAAGATTTTTCCAACTGAAGGAAAATCATGACATATACCTTTATGGGACATGAAAAAACAGGGTTAAGAGAGAATTTCTTAGTCTTAAATGCTTATATCCAAAAGACAGAAAGACTACAAATTAACAACCTAATATCCTAGATCAAAGAACTAGAAAAGGAAGAACAAAGGAAACCCAAAAAGAACAGAAGAAAAGAAACAACTTTAGCTCTAAACCAAACAAAATGAAAGCAAAAGAAAAAAAAATACAAAGCATCAATGAAAGAGAAGTTACCCAACAAAATAACATTAAAAGGCCCTCATAGATTTTCAGGATCTCTAAGAGAATGCCAAAAGGGAAGCTTAGAAAAGTGTATACTCCCAAGTAAGTCTATATTGCTATAGCAAAGTAAAAAACAACAATACTTTTTTCTTTTTGCTCATCAGAAAAATAACAAGTAGCCTTTTAGCATTTTTAAGAAAAAATCATATTCATATTATTTCTACAATTTTAGATTCCACTAAAATGATTTATTTCACTTACATCTTCATCAAAATAATTTATTTTATTGATTCTCAGAAAATTAAGCCAGAAGTGTAATCATCTCAACTTTGCCTTGTCATTTTTTATAATTTATTAACATGTCCATAAATTTTAAGTTGTATTTTACTATAAATGATTAGTTTGAATATTTTAAAGATAAATAGCCAAAACCTCTATTAATTCCCTGATTAATGAGGACAAAATGAGTGCTTTGAAGATGGTAAACACCTAACCTAGACATGGATGGAGAATCCTCAAAGTGGCTGGAGAATTGAGTACATTAAAATGTCATGAGAGACCCCTCAATTTCTAGGAAGACAAGAGGTGATTTTTAAAGAGGTGATTAAGTCACATTCTGCTAAGAAACTAATATATTTTTTACATTCTTATAATCTATCTAAGATGTAGTTTCTCTCATCATCATCAAAGTTCTTTATTTATATGATTTTAGTTTTAGAAAACATTATTGTTCAAACATAAGTACTATTTTCTAGTAAGTTTGTGTATTCATCTACAACCCTTTCAAATAACGTAAATTAGAAAATGGGAGCATCCACATATATATTATATTAATTTGCTACTGTTTCTACAGGACAACTTAATTTGCATGAAACAGCAAGCCTATTATTTGGTACATTATTGCCAGTTGATGTTTCTTAGTTTCCTGGTCTTCCCTTTTAGGTTCCTTAAATCTGAACTTCATTAAATTTATAAATGAAGACTTTACTTGTGAAGTCTTTTACATCTGAATAATTCTGCCTTATTATTCAGAGAAGAAGGTATGGAAATATCACTGATATGGTTAGTCATGCCAAATAAATGATTTCGTATTTTATTTTCTGTGTTAGTCTCTCAAACCATTATTGTTCTCTCATATTAGACTTGAAAAACAGTCTAATGAAATGAAACGGTGTTGTACAACTTAGAAAACATGTGTTCTCCAGTGTTGAAAGACTTGGTGTCAGATGTAAAACTTGGCTTTGGTAACTGTATCTATGATATCCCCAATACCCTACTCTGTATTGGTTACTGTTTTAGAAGCAGTATCTTCGGCAACTGTGGCCGCCTAATGGGTCATGGGATGTAACATAACTTGAAAACAGACTGACTTGGACCACAGAGGAATGTATGATGTCCTTTCCATTTGAATCATTAGTCATAAAAGAGGTGCATTTAACGAGCACGGCACACACCTAGAAGAATGCTGTTCAAGTTAGTAAGATGAACGGAAGCAAAGAAAGCAGGACACCTAACCCCTTTCCACTCGTATGCTTTCTGTGGACACAGGCATCCCCATGTGGTTTCGTTTAACTAGACTTAAGATGTCTATTATTAGTTATCCTTGGGGCCTTGGTTTTCATTTGGTACCATCCAACATTTCTCAGCCCAAGGATCTGGTTCTTCACTTGGTACTCAGAGTACAAAGTACAAATTCCTATTGGCCAATGCTTTTTCATTCTTCCAGGGGTCTTTTTAACAGCCTAAGTGTCTCCTGCTAACTCAGGGTGTCATACACAGATGGAGGTGGGTTAGAGGCTCCTTTAGTATTGGCAGGTGGTGAATGGGCTTGTCCACGAAATTGGACAGGACTCTAGTTGTCACAATTGCTTTTTGCTTTATTCCTTCTAGATAAGGGCTAAGTATTGGTCCTATTAATCCTCCTTCTTTGCAAATTTGAATTTCTGCACTAAATATGAGCATATATGGCTTAGACTCTAATGTCTATTTTTTTTTTTTTTTAATGCTGGTCATGTGTTTTCCTACATAATATTCTGGTCTTGGCTTCCATATGCTCAGATTCTATTGTCCTGCGGGGAAAGCTGTTACTTTCTGCCCTTGGAAATAAATGATTTCCCATGTCACCACTTGGCATATGTAAACATTTCCTTTTGATGACCTATCTGATTTTACATTAAACTTTCCAAACTGCTAGCTTGCTGTGTTCTCCAGGATCTGTTTTCTGGTGGGTTCTAATTCACCCTAGTAAATGAAAATGGTATCATAATCTCCTCTGATTCTGTATTAAGACAAGATATTATTTCTAGAAAATGTGATTTTATTATTATTATTATTATTTTGAGACAGTCTTCTTATGTGACCCTGGGTAGAGTGCTGTGTTGTCATAGCTCACAGCAACCTCAAACTCTTGGGCTTAAGCGATTCTTTTGCCACAAGTGCCCACCACAACACCCAGCCATTTTTTTGTTGTTGTTGTAGTTGTCATTGTTGTTTAGCTGGTTTGGGCCAGGCTTGACTCTGCCAGCCTGGGTGTATGTAGCTGGTGTCCTAACCACTGAACTATGGGCACTAAGCTGAAAAATGCAATATTTTAAAAATAGCGTCTTGACATTATTTCCTGTGTCAAAACTCTGCAAAACTGTGTATAACACAACAACTTGGTCTCTAACATGCTCTGTTCAATGTCAGGAAGTTATCTTTCTGTCTTTATTTTTCACTATAATTTTTATGTCCCCTAAATTCTGTCTATTCTATTGACTTTATGTAGTATATCCTTTCTTTATGTTCTTTCCCTAATCAATACTTGTCCCCAAACAAGTGATAACTCAAGATCTAATTCAAATGACACCTCTTCCTTAAAATAGCACTTTGATTCAATATTTGAAAATACATTTTCTTTCCTATAAATTCTGGTAACACTTTAAACTCTTCTTATAAAAAACACAACTCTTTTATTGAATCATAATTATTTATGTACCTATTTGTGTCATTTGCTAGAAAATGATGTATGCTTAATTCATTAGTTACTCCACATCACTGTACATAGTAGGTATGTAATAAATATTTGCTGATTCTATACATTTTCACAATTCATTTTCAAATTCATTAAGAAAAATGCCTGAGAAAACATTAGCAGAGTACTCTCAATATTAGTTAGACGGAGTCTATGTCAGACTTAACCTAGTATTTTTTCCTGAACTACTTCAATTAGAAAAAGGTGTTTGTAAGAAATAATTTATCATTGTAAAAAATTGTATAAAATAAAATTTAATTTTGTATTAATTTTTAATTCAATACAAAAGAAAGAAAACTTGCAAATACTGTACAGAGAATTTCTGTATAACCCACTCCCAGTTTCAGATTATGATACTGTGTTATATTTGTAATAAATAAGAGCCCAACATTGGCATATTACTAAGAACAAAGCTTCAGATTGGTTTTTCCATTCCTATTCCATTTCTTTCAGAATCGAATGTGGGATAATTCTGAATTTTGAATTTTGATGTAAACAGCAGGCAATGAAGAAGGCCACTGGGAATAATATAAATTTAGAATTCCTCAAGACTGGGAACTCGTGGGAGAGAGGTTGGGTTACCAGTGGGCCCTGTGTAGAAATCCTGGTTTCTGTAGATAGATTCTTGCAGAATAGAGTATGGAAACTTTATTTAATAGTAAAACAATTTTCACTTATTCATTTGAAGGTAAATATTCCATATTCTTTTATATATGAAACTCAGAACTTTGGGGGATTTTCCTATCCGAGTAGCACAGTTCCTTTTAGTTTTTAATTTTGTTTTATTGAGACAGTCTCACTATGTCACCCTCAGTAGAGGGCGGTGGTGTCACAGCTCACAGCAACTTCTTGGGCTTAAGCTATTCTCTTGCCTCAGTCTCCCAAGTAGCTGGGACTACAGGTGCCTGCCACAATGCCTGGTTATATTTTGGTTGCAGTGGTCGTTGTTTAGCAGGTCCGGGCTGGGCTCGAACCCACCAGCCTCAGTATATGTGGCTGGCACTCTCCTCACTGAGCTATGGGAGCTGAGCCTAGTTTTTAACTTTAATAAAAATAGTAAGATGCTTAACGCAGGTTAGAATCTCTGTCCACAACGGCAGGTGTGTAAGAAGCACGCAGAGTCTGCTATTTGTTCTACAAACTGTATGTTGTTTCTGAATCTCCATTAAGTTGAACTGGCACTGAATTCTAAGATGGTCATTTGTATACTTTCTCCTTATTTTCCAGAAATTGTGCCAAAATTCAGAAATCCTATCTATTTGTCAGGATTTGGGAAAGTGGGGCACTTTGGACTGTCAGAAATAACTTCTGGGGCTTCCTTTGTCTCTGATCTCATGGCCTTTTCTGACTCAAGGTTTCTCTCTCTCTCTCTCACTTTGCTGTGACATTTTTTTGTAACGATCAGGACAGAGAAATCTCTTGGAATGCTGGTATACACATGTGGTGAGGTCTTCCCCCAAAGAAATACCTCATCACCTTTCTTCTTAGGGTATTGCAACCTCTGAGGTTCATCCAGGATTCACAGATCTCTCTCTCTCTCTTTAGCCAAGGGATACATCATTTTATTGTTTAGTTAGGAAGGAAGGGAGGAAGCTTTTCTTTTTTATTTTAGTTTCTCTAGACCCCTCTCTTCCCTCCTTTCCTCCAAGTCTCAGTTCCTACAAATCTTAATACACCCTGCACACCCCAGATACCGTACCTCCCTGAGGTACAGAAGCTGCAACCCTATTGCTGGCTTGAATGGGAGGCAGTTGATATGTATACCTGGAACAATGCACTGAAGCCGGCTGGGCTTTTTTTTTCTCATTTTACAAAAGACAACACTAATTTTAAAAGCCTTAATATATTTATTTACATCTGAATAAAATAGTGGAAGTTAAGTAGTCTCAACATTTTAATTCACTCAGAATAAATCTACAAAAAAATTTTGGATACATTGAATTGGGTTATATTTGAAATAATAGAAATATCACATGCAACATATGTACTTCAACACTTGAATTACATAAAAAATTTAAAGAAAAATTAGCTTCCAAAGCATGGGGTTGTAGAATATACTCGATTTTGGAATTTTGTGCAGAACCCACGCCTTTACTTGAACAGAATGTGGAAACAGATGCCTTTACTTACTTCTAGTGAGAATTGAGAACTTTTATTCATAAATACCAGGCTGCTTGCCAGTATACCTAATGAGATGTCATATTCTCCCATCCTGACACTTTCAGTGATCTGACTGTATCATCTTGTTTTATTACCTTGCTTATGATGAACTTTGACATCCACTAAGCTGGGAATGAGGGAGTAACTGAGTGGGTTGGTTGTCATTCATTTCATAAAATATGAGGGAAATGGGAGAGATAGAGAGAAATGAGACATACAACACAGGTCCAGGGAGGGACTGAACTTAGACTCATGTCACAGAATTGTAAATCAATTGTAAGTTCACTTATTTGTATCTGCAGATACCTTAAATGTTACCTCTGATGCTATTTTTGATCCAGAGCCATCTGCATGCATTTCATTTATAAGTATTTATAAAGGAATTGAAATTAGTTTGACTTTCCTCAAATACATTAAGCCATCTTAGTTGATTTTTTTATTTTTGAATTTGTGCACAATTACTCAGATATTACTTTACATTTGTAAGGCCAAAAAAAAAA
>NW_003852405.1:31771220-31794040 GCF_000181295.1 Otolemur garnettii
TTTTTTTTTTTTTTTTTTTTTTGCAGGTTTTGGCTGGGGCCGGGTTTGAACCCTCCACCTCTGGTATATGTGGCCAGTGACCTACTCCTTTGAGGCACAGGCACCGCCCGTAACATGCTCTTTTTAAGCTTTGGAATTTTCTATGTATTTACAATGGCCAAATGTCTCTTGACATGTGAAAGGATGAAAAAAATTAGTAAGGACGTGTGTGTGTGTGTGTGTGTGTGTGTGTGTGTGTGTGTGTGATATGGTATAATACATTTGTTTTAAAATTAATGATTATCTTAAGGTAAAAATAAATAAATAAATAAATATTTCCTCCTGCACTTATTAAATAAGACATGGAATGGATATCTCCTGCAGGGGTTTTATACTTAGGATTCATAGCTGATTTATGCAATTTTTAAAATTTTGCTGTATAGCTAGTCCGTGGGTTACACACATCTCTGTGACTCACACTTACAAATGGAGGCTATTATAGGTAATAGGTAAATGTACTGGTTTCAACCTATTTACAAATTTAACTTAAGAACAAACCTGTAGAACCAGTCTTGTTCTTAACCTGGAACTGTCTGTAATCCCTCAAGTGAGGTAAACCTAAAAGAAAAACAATGGTGTGAAAACTCTAATTAGTTCCAAACAGTAAGTAAACTGTATCCATTTAATAGTTAAATAAAGGTTGAGTGACAGTTACAGTCAGATCCAGGTGCTAGATATTTGAAGATAGATAATTCTAAACGTAAGTATGATTAGGAATGGAGAAATCTTGGCTGAGTAGCCAAGTTCGGTGGAAATGAAAGTATAGCAGGTGGCTGGGCCTTTCAGAGACTGGCAGATGATTTAGAGATGAAAATGTTCTCGATCCAAAGCACCTCTAGCAACTTGTTGATCTGAGTGGTCCACTCAGAAACTGTAGTGTGATAATTTCTGATGGCTGTTATTATAATTTATCTACTTACTCCAGATGATTGGTTTAGATTTTATTAGAAACCACCTCATAGGCCTCTGTATGACATGTAATTTGACATTTCTTCCCCTTCCCACCCCCAGGCCCCAGTCCTGTGGTCCAAAGAGTTGAGGCAGAGGGTGAGCTCGCGTGACACAGACAGCATGATGATGTACAATAAAGGGAGGTTTGTGGGCTTTGCAATGTCTATGATTTGAGTATCTATGGAGTATAATCAGGAAAGGACATGCCATTTCCCAGAGAAGCAAGTGCCACAAGAGCCAAAGCCAGGCTGAAGCCAAAGACACAACTATGTTTTCTGTTAAAAAAATAAATAAATAAATATGATGGGAGAGACTGCCAAGATGGCTGACTAGAGGCACAGCTTGGAGGACTGTCCCAGCTGAAGAGTAGCAGGTTGGTCTGAGGAGAGTGGAGAACTATTAGCCGTCAAAGGTAGACTATGGAGAGAGAGAGCAGAGGAGTCTGGTCACTGCAACAAGGGGAGCTGCAGAGCTGAGAGAGAGGAGGATAGAGAAGAGAGATTGGCAATGTGGACCAAATCCAGGGAGGCCCAGAGCCTGGTGGAAGGGTAAGAGGAGCTCCCCTCTCTGACATGGTGCCTCCAGACAGCAGTAAGACACAGGGCTCTCATCCCACGGCAGCAGTGCAGTGAGGCACCAGAAAGCCAGCATTCTTACATCTGGATGCCTTCTCCTCTGTACCTCCTCATTCCTGGAATCCCAGAATGTAATTCTGGTTCCAGTTGGCTTCTGGCCATGATCCCATCCCACAGCACCTGAGCTGACCTCAGACAGCAAAGCTGCCCTTGTGGCTCTTCACATTATTGCCCACTAGCAGCTCAGACAAGGAGCACCAAGAGTCTCCCACTCCCACCCCAAACATGGGACCAGTGCAGCAAGACCTTGGCATCACCCCTCCCAGGGCTGGGAGAGGACTCTGTATGAGAACCCTATTTCCCAGCAGCGAGAGCATTCTCAGCCTGCAAGAGAGCTGCAGTCTACAATCTGGGAAGATCAAAAAGGCAGCTGAAACTGGTACTCCCTGGTCATGAGAGCAGAGGTGAGACATATGGAAAAGGCCATGATTCTAGCCTCAGGTGGTAGAGAGTCCTAGTGGCCAGATGGGTCTCAGAGGAGTGGGGGGACTGTGAGCACAACCTATCCTTTCTCCCTGCTAAATAATTGATATATTGGAGAAGGCTCTGGCACTCAGACTGAATTAACCTAGCTTCTCATTCCCATGGCAACCAAATGGCTTGGGTGCTTGGGCTAAACCAGAGCAGCAGCCCCTCCCAGCATCTACTACAATAGGGAATTGTGGATCCAGGAGACCTGTGAGTTGCTGCATGGCCTTCACAAAGACCTCTGCAGACAGAGAGGCCTACCTCCTTTAACTTGGGGTCTAGTGGTGGAATAGGGGTGCACACTTGGAGATCCCCTGACTTACCAGTATCTCATGGAGATGCACGCCAGCAGGTCAGACACTCAAACTATGGGATAGCTGATGGATGGTCTTGGGCAGAGAGGAAATATACAGGGATTGATCACAAAGAGAGATCTGTGGAGTTTCAGGGAACAAATAGGGAAGGTGGACACTCCACCCTTCAAAGAAACTGGGCTAGTCAACAGGCATAGGAAATGCCTGGCTTGGGACCTTAGCAATCACACAGTTAGATCCCTCCCTCAGGAACAACTCTCCAAGCTTGGAGAGTTTTCCCTGAACTACATATCAGTGGCTCAGTCTAGTTGGCTAGACAAGCAAAGTCTGAATCCTGCAGAGACTCAATAAAAATACACAGTCTCTACAAAGTCAACCATAATTTTCCCTGCTATTCCCTCACCTCAGGGAGATAGAAATCAAGCAACTTATTGGGGACTGCAGGGTCCTTAATAAAGCATGAGGCATTTACATGCCCCATCTGGTGGGCCAGAGCTCCCCACGGACACGAAAGCTCTCCTTGGCAGCTGGTTCTTTCATGCAAACTACAATCAAAGATGGTGGAACAACCTATGGATGGCGGAACAACCTATTGGGAAATATTGTGCCTCCCAACTCAAACACACATGGTGTAGGGGATTCAAACCTAAAAAATTCTACCTTCCATCTTAGAGATTAAGCTAAGAAACCTACCTCACTATCCACTCTTGGGACAAAGTTAAGACAACAGGTCAGAGGTAACCCAAGAGATTATCAAACCTGTTAAAGCATTACAAAGTTAACCCAGAACTAGCACTTCTTTCCCTGACATAGTCTAGGACCCATCGTTGGGATCTCAGAGACAGGCCTATAAGCCAGACCTAACATCCTCAACTCTCAATTGAGAAGCCAGATGAGAAGGAACCAGGAAAAAAAAAAAAGAAAGAAAGAAAGAAAAAAACTCAAAGAAATGAAAAATGGAAGTGAAAGTTCAGTACTGAAAAAAATAATAGCTTCTTACCAATGAATACCAATGTAAACAAAAAGATTAAAAGGACAGAGGAAGAATTTCAAACATGCATTGTAAGGAAACTCAACAAGATACAAAAGAAAACAGAGACACACACAAATAAGCCACAGAAACAGTGTAGGAAAGGAATGAAAAATTCTCTGAAGAAATCAAAGTACTAAAGAAAAGCCAAACAGAACTTCTGGAAATAAAAAATTCAGGCAAAGAATTACAAAGCATAGTGGAATGGGTTAGATCAGGCAAAAGAAAGAATCTTAGAACTTGAATCTAACACCTTTGAGCTAAACCAGTAGGCTGGAAAGAAAAAAAATAGAGAAACAAAAGGAATGAATAAGGCTACAAGAAATGTGGGGCTATGTAAAAGTCCAAACATAAGAATGATAAGCATCCCTGAGGGTGAAGAGGAAAATACACAGGGTTGCAAAATATATCTGAAGGAATGATGGAGGAAAATGTCCTTGGTCTTGCTAGAGATCTGGATTTCCAGATTCAGAAAGCTCAAAGGACGCCAGGGAGAATCATTGCAAAGAGGCAGTCACCATGGCATGTAGGCATTAGAGTGGTCAAAGTGAATATGAAAGAGGCACTTCTACAAGCAGTAAGGTGAAAACAGCAGGTTACTAACAATGGTAACCTATCAGCCTAACTGCAGACTTCTCAAACGAGACCTTACAAGCCAGAAGGGATTGGAGCCCTGTTTTCAATCTTCTAAAACAAAATAATGCTGAGCCTTGAATTTTATAATCCTCCAAACTAAACTGTTTAAATGAAGGGGAAATAAAGACTTTCTCAGACAAGTAAACACTGAGAGAATTTGTCAAGATCAGACCTGCCCTGCACTACATGAGGATAAATATAATAAACTTTTACTAGTATAAAATCATCCAAAAGTTCAAGATCATAGCCAAGATAACACAATGGCTCAAAAGGTAAAACAACAATAAAGCTCTACTCAACAAGAACAGAAATCCAACACACTTATTGATTCCTTCAATAAATGTGAATGGCTTGGACTCCCCACTCAAGACACATGCATTAGCCTGGCTGAATGGATTAAAAAAAAAAAGAAAAAGCCAAGTATCTGCTGTCTCCAGGAAATGCATCTAACCTACAAGGACTCATTCAGAATCAAGATTAAGAAATGGGAATAAAATCCATGCAAATTGAAACCAAAAGAAAGATAGTGTTGCAGTTCTTATATGATTAAAATAGACTTAAAATTAATAAAAGTAAGGAAAGACAAAGATGGATTTTATATAATGGTAAAGGGAACAATTCAAGAAGACATGATGACCCTAAATATCTTCAGACCTAACACAGGTACACTCAGATTCATAAACCAGTTTATACTAAATCTAAACAAAATTATAAATACCAGCACTACAGTAGCTAAGGACTTCAACATCCCACTGACAGAATGAGACAGGTCCTCCAAACAGAAAATAAACAAGGAAACGATGGACTTAAATAGAAGTCTAAAACAATGGGCCTAAAGTCATTTATAGAACATTCTGCCTCCACTATTAAATATAACATTCTCATTAGTTCATGAAACATTCCCTAAAATTGATTATATCCTAGGCCACAAAACATGTTTCAATAAGTTTAAAAAAATAGAAATTGGGTGATGTCTGTGGCTCAAGAAGTAGGGCGCTGGTCCCATATGCCGGAGGTGGTGGGTTCAAACCCAGCCCCAGCCAAAAACTGCAAATAAATAAATAAATAAATAGAATTATACCATCCATCTTTTTAGACCACAGTAGAATAAAATTAGAAATTAATCCCATCGCTATACAAAGTTATGGGAACTAAACACTCTGCTGCTGAATGACAATGGGGTAAATGAGGAAATTAAGATGCATATTGTCTAAACCTAACTCAACAACTCTAAGACAAAGTTTCTCCCCCCTCAAATCTAATTAGCCCTGACTTCTGCCTTTTCTATGAATACATCATAATCATAGCTAACACTTAGAATACTTACAAATTTCTACATGCATGGTTTAAGCATGTTACATACGTCAAGTCATTTAATCCTACTGAAAACCTGATGAAATAGTCCTCAAAATAAAAATTTATTTTGAAAGATTTATTTCAAAATAAACCATGCTTATTCTTTCCTTTCTTTACATATTATATTCTTTTTTCACTTGCTACCCAAGCACTTTTGTATATGCCAGATGTGTGTGGAATATTAGCATATATCAGTAACCAAAAAAAACATAATAATTTCCTCTGGGGAGTTTTAGTCTGGCTGAGGTCCTGACATGTCTCAGTTAGATGTGTTCATATTTCATCAAGTAATTTATGACAGGTAGTGTTGTTTTACTTTTGTTAGTCATAAATGGCAAAGAATGCACTGTATCAAGTAAAACTCAATTCCCCAAGTATAGGGCTTTATAAAGTCTTCAAAGCCTTCAATATGATGATTAAACTGAATGAGCCCAGACCACCCGGAGAACTAACCCCACATTATGGGCAACCTAATGTGTCAACACATCCTTAGTTAAACCCAAACTAAATACAATCTTATTCATTTAAGTATCTTATCCTCTCTTTCTTTTAAGGATCCATTTCCTCTGAGTTGCCCAAGTGTTTTCTACTTCCTTTTTATTTGCTGTCCTCTTCATTACACCTGAGTGTCTTTTGTTTTTGTCTTACTATCCTGTCTCATAAGGCTTTTTGTCTTGCATACTGTTTTAGGGTTTTCCTATTTCTTTTGTTCTATTTAATGCTAGATCTCAAATGGTTTTATCTGCTTTTGGTTAAACTTTCTACCTTTAAAGGTAGAAACAGTCATGACCTTTCCTATTCGTCTTTGTTTAAGCTTGCTCTAAAATTATTAGAGTTTTGCCTTCATTCTAATGTTTTAATTCTCCATTCAGCCACTTTGGATAAACTGTGAAGGTTCCTTTTCAACAAAAGTTGATAATGTAACTACACTGAAAATTTATCACGTAAAAATAACTTCCACATGTGAAGTACAAATTTAAATATCTAAAGGAAGCTTAGGATGCGTGCACAGACATCAGCGAAACAGAGAAAAAAGGAAGACAGACAAAGACTTGTAGATTTTTTTATGTACAAAAAAGTAATCACTATACTTTCATCTCTCAAGATAAGAGATATTAAAGACTAAACTCAGATGGCACTTCAGAAAAAGTGGTTTGTCTTTGTTTTTAATCTTTAAGTGCTGTTTTATAAAATATTGTGCATTATTATCGTTTGGGGATTTTGCAAATTTATCCTGAGAGTCAAAGTTATAGATTAAATTGCAACCTAATAAATCACAGTGATCTGTGTGGAATCTTTGCTTTTCAACACTGGGCCCATGAGAGGAATGTGCCCTCTGCCATGTTGAGGATATGTCCAGAATTGAAGCTGTGAGCTGGGCCTTGAACTGTGCCATCTCTTTGTCTGCAAATCGTTTTGTAGTATGGCTCATGTGTCCCTTGCTTTAAGTCTCACCATGCCTCATGCATGATCCCATGCTCGTTTAAGTGTAAGTGAACTGGGAATCTACACATTTAATTCCATTTAAAAAAATGGACAACTTTAAACAGTTAGCAAAAGTGTGCTTGGAAAGTGAAGTCAAATTGCATGGCAAAGTGAGTCAGGGAGATTTTGCACCAGTTCGAATAATTACGACACCTTAAACTCATTGGGTGCTGTTGTCTAGTGACTGAGAACTCAGAGTGCCTTCCATTTATTCAGTCATTTCTGCACAAATAATTCTCTTTTATTTATTTAGTGATATTGTCCTAGCAAAAGGGGAAGACAAAAAGTTTATATTGAGAGAAACTGGTTAGAAAGTGAGAGACTTTGACTTATTTATCTCACTCTTCGAAACACATAGTAAAGTGTCTAGCATATAACAAGTACTCAAAGTACTTACCTTGTTAAAGGAAACATTTGGAAAAGGGTTATTAGAAACATAATATGGGCCAGGTGCAGGCCATCCTAACACTCCAGGAAGCTCAGGCAGGTGGATTGCTTGAGCTCAGGAGTTGGAGATAAGCCTGAACAAAGGGGAGTCCACCCCCACCCCTCAGTCTCTACTAAAAATAGACAAAACAAAAAACTAGCCTGATGTTGTGGTGGGTGCCTATAGTCCCAGCTACTTGGGGAGGGCAGAGGCAAGAGGATTGCTTTAGCCTAAGAGTATGAGGCTGTTGTGGCACTCTAGCCTGGGGCAACAGGGTAAGAGTTTGTCTCAAAAAAAAAAAAAAGAAAGAAAAAGAAAACCAGAAACAAACCTTAATGAGGCTTAGTATTAAAGAGCATGTATTTTGATGTTAGAACTGGGTTTGAACCTTATTCCAACTGCTTACTGTATGTCTTGCTTGTCTTATTTGAATTCCTCAAGCTCTAAATTACTTATTTGTAAATAAGAAAGTGCTCTCTTATGATATCTGTGAAGATTATATTAAATACATAGTAATACATGAAAAGATCCCTAGCTCATTTCCTAGCCTGCCAAAGTCTCTACTATTACTGCAATAATACACCATCGATGTAAAGATAATACCTTCTTTTGCCAAATATGCCTTGCTCTATTCTACTGTATATTACTCTCATTTCAGATGATTTGAATTTCTTCTCAGTAATGTTCAGCTATTTGCAAGGGCACCATAACTTCCACTTTCCTTCCAGAATGTTGAACCAATTGAGAATTAAGACGAGGTATGAGACTGATACTGGTGTAGAAACAATTGAAGTACATAATTTACCATAAGAAATTAGAGGATTTTACCGTTTATAGACTTTTGCTAGAAAGAGGAAGAGAAAGAGAGAGATTTTAGAGAATAAAGGGCTGGAAGAAATAAATTGTAAGAGGTATTTCAAAATGTTTTTTGAAATCAGAAAACCATAAAGTAATTCTCATTTTTTTAAGAATGAATGTGTATTATCAACCAAAATGTCGACTGGGCTGCACTCTGCACTGTGCCTGTGGAGTGATGGTCAACAAAGTTGGACATTTCTTCTGTCTTTGAGCAGCCATTGTAATTAAGAGAAAAGAATAAACATATTTGAAACTACTGAACTAATGCAAACCGTTGTCAAATACAGGAGGAGACGTACAAATGAGATGTGTCGCCCAAACTCACAGAAGAGATGACTGTTAATTTTCAGGCAAAATTCCTAACATTTACTTATTCCTTTCACTGAAAAATGCTGAGTTCCAAGCCTCTATTGGTTGCTGGTAAGTCCTGGAAATATGAAATGCAAAACAGAATTCCTGACCTCATGGACCGCGTGGTGAGAACACTCAGCTCAGCACATCTCTTTCACTTTTCAGGAACAGACTAAGTCTCACTGTTGGGTCCCTGAATACACACACACACACACACACACACACATACACACACACACACACACACACACAGTTAGCACCAGAAATAAAATAACTCCACACAGCAACTGTTGAAATTCAAGTTTTCTATTAAAAATGAATCACTGACACCTTCTTCATGTGGCTATGTATGGTTAAACAATATAATTTTTAATGGCTCCCAAGTATTATATCATAGACATTAACAATGTTTAATTACAAAGTCTTGGAGTTAAAACACATTTCATTTAAGATTTAAATTTTATATTTATGGGACATTTTCAATTCTTTAGGGGAATTAGCTATTTATATCTTTTGCTCATTTCTAAATTGACGTTTTCATCTCTCTTACAAATATGTAAGGACTTTCTATATATTGGGTTTATTAAACCTATGCTTTTAACATATATTTCAAATATTTTCTCCCGGTCTCATTTGTCTTTATAATATGCAGCTCTGATTATATCAATCCACCCAATATAAAGTTTTTTTCAATAGCTTCTAATTGCTCTAGGATTGTATGTTTATAATCTTAAAACTTGGCCCTCTCCTTGGCCGGAGTCACATCAAATAGTCATCACCAATATTTCAGGCTTTCCTATTTTCAGATGTAGCTTGTTTGCTTCTGTTTAATCAGTTGTCAATCTTACATTGGAGTTTTTCTTCTTTTGTTTCCTCCGCCATGTTGTTTGTTGCTGTGGAGTTACATCTTTATTAACCTTTTACTGCCATCTCAAGAATTGTCATGAATCAGAGAGGTGATGGTTCCATTCTTTAGAATCACAAGCCTATATTGTGTTTTGAAAAGTGTTTTAGGAGATCTTATAAGGGAATTGTGACTCAAGACTATGTGAGACCTTAAGCCATCTTCTTATTCTTTTTTCCTAGTTAGAATAAGGATAAAATGATTTTTCATACACTTAGTCTTTAAACATCTACTGTTTGACAAGGAATTTAAAAATAAAAAGACATGATCCTGATCCTCAAAACTTCAGTGTCAGGAGATGAAGGGCATTTCTTGCAGGTAGATAAAACAGGACAAACAGCATGGAAGAGACAGCATTTGGTTTATCCTTAACAATGAAGAAGATCTGAATGATGGAAATAGTAGGAGAGGGCATTCAAGTTAAAGCACAATCACCAATGCACAAAGAAGGGCTAGGAAGGAGCCTGGCCATATACAAAGTGATACATGAGCTTGCTCTGTGAATCTCTCATCTCTACCTATGATCGATCTAAATTTTTTCTCAAGGAGGGCTGATGGATTTGGACCAAATGATATAGCATACATTTTTGTTTTCTAATAGTTACAATTATAACCTTTTAAGGTTTCAAGTGAATATGGTTATAAGTGTACATCCTTTCCAAGGCACAGAATATAGTCTACTTGTTTAGATGTGGCCAACATTTAGTGCTATGGCCAGTGATTTGATCTTATTAGCTCCATCAAGATACCAACTGCACTAGCTGTACTAAGAAGGTTCCATTACTTCCAGGTTCTTAAAACAGAGAATTTTCATACATGCTGGCTTTGCTATTTATTACATACATGGGGGAAATAAAAAGCATTTGATACTTAAAAAAATATTCAAGTATTCCAAAATGACTTCCAATATGGTACTGTTAGAATAAAGAGAAATGAATATCATGATCCCCTGTGGACCCTCACCCAGAATTGGGTGGGAAAGATATGTTTAAACTATCACTTCTGCCCCCTGTGAATTCTCCAATCAGTAATTTTGTTTCTGTAATATAAATGCATGACAGAACAAGCACAAATTAATCCTACCAGGCCCTCGTGGAATCCATTTTGCATGTTTATATGCATTCGTAAACTAAAAAAAAGAAAATTAGCAGGTGCCTCTATCAAAGAAGTATTGGTGATGTACCATTAGGTCACAGAAACAGAAAAGTAAAACACTTTCCACACGTAGCGAAAGTGCTCATCAGTCATGAAAGCCTGGCTTTCAATGAGATGGCTATGAGCTGTTTCTGAAACTACAGAACCAAATAGTACAGCTGGAGAAGAAGTATTTGACGCTTAAAAATATTGTGCCTCTAGGACTAATTACGCTTTTGCAAACTTAGTCAAACATTGCTGTTTATTTAAACTTCGGCTTTACAAGATCTCCCTCAAATGAATGGTGGCTATTCTGAAGCCTACACATAAACATCTATTTTGTAGAGAAACTGGCAATTAAGGACTTGTAATGAATTCTAGTCTTTTTCAATCTCTTTAAAAGAACACCATGGAATCAGAGAAAATAAGATATGAGGCTTCTTTAAAAATCTGCCTTGTCTTTTTCTGATCATTTAAAATCCTAAGAAAATAAATTATATTTCTAGGTGTTGTATTAATGCATTTATGTATTTTTTTTGTTACAAATACTATATGAGTTATAATTCATGATTCCCCAGAAGAACTCCACATATAATTAGACATTCTTAAATATCTGTAAGATTATTTTGAGTAGGTGCAGTTCTAGACATATTTCTTTGCTGACACTAATTATGTGATAGGAATTTTCTTTATAGGTTCATCGGTTTGAAGGGTACTTTAAACTCCTTAAAATATTTAAAACATATCATAAGATTGTGCAAAGATATTCCATAAATTCTGAACTTATTTAATTATATACAAATATATAAGCTTATATATATTTAAGGCTTTATAGAGGTATAACAGAGGATAAGACCCTCTTGAGATTATAGGTATGTTATTCTTGTTTGAGCTACTGGGACAAATTTAAAGAATATACGCTTAAAAGTAAAAATAATCATAGCCAACTACAAGACGAAAAGAGAAATATTTTATACAGATAGATGCTTGATGATTGCATCAAAAGTTTAACCTTGAGAGGGCCAGATATTTTGGAGATATCGTGCTTTATGATGTTCCTGAAGGATGAAATTCTTCCTTCCTACAAGGGATGAATGCACTGGGAAAGGTCAGACTAGCCCTATGCTCTCCAATGGCGTTCTCTCCATGGGTGCACATGATGGAGGGTCTTTTATCTACTTCCACTGTTGGTGCATTTTTGATATTCTGAGTCATAAAGTATTCATAGAGCAAAGGAAAGCAAACAATTACAAAACTAGACAGGGCCCAAACCTAAGTATTGCCTCATGTTCAATTCTCGTGCTTTGAATGTCGTGAGCACTTAAGGCGGAATTGGAATGCCAGGCAAGTTTCAAGACAATTATTTGGAGTTCGCCTGCATTGATCTGTGCCCACAGTGTTTCTCTTTCTACAAAAACAAAGCAAATGAACAAAAACAACAATAAAAGGAAAATACCATCATTCTTGGAAAGCATTGCTAATAACATCAAAGGCATGCTGTCCATTTAGATTGTACCATGTAATCAGTCCTTACAGACAAGGTGTTCTTGTTAGTGACTACGTATGGCCTTCTGTATTTGGCCAAGATAGGAAGAAATTAATGCCTGTGTACTCTGTCCTTGCTTGCATAAATAAGACACTGATATTTGTGTTATTCTCCCAGTTGTCATGGTCAACATTTTTAGGAGCTATGGGATTAATTTACGAGATAACTTGATTCACTCATAGCTAGGAGGTTGTAGGAGGGATTAGTATCATTCTGCAAATTTCTAGCCTAGGACCTGTCATATAGTGAATGCTCCATGAATGTTTGTTGAATAAAAATATGATTTTGTTTGGGATACTTTCAATCCAGATAGGATCTCTTACGCCACCTCTGCTCTTAGTACTTATAAGTCATACCACTGATGCATTATTAAAAGTAATGAAGCAGCTAAGATATAGCACTTGCCTTCTTTCTTCTGATGATAAAATTAAGATTCTGTTGTATTTTTGCTGATGTTAAGATGGACCCTAAGTAGAATCAGAATAGTTGGGTACATGTGCTGAGAGATTTGAGGATCAACAGAAAACCAAAATTTATTCATTTGCTTTCAAAACATTTCCGTCCACTGTAGCCCCTTTGTCCCAGTCTTTGTATTTTCCAAAGGTATCCTCTAGGTCAAAGAGTATTCTCCACTTACGTTCATCTCTGCATTGCTACTCTATATCTTAGTGCCTGGCATGTAAGATTCATTCCATAAATTTTTCCTGAAGGAGATTACTATTAATTAGGCACAAGCGAAATGTTGTGAGAAGTAAAGATGTCATTGATTGATACTAATTGAAGTGGTGAATAGAGGAGAAATTTCCATGAAACAGCTCGCCTGAGCTGGGCCTTGAGGATGTAGCCAGAGGGAAGGGCGTCCAATGTGAGGAAACTAAGCATAAGAGGGGGGACAGCTCCCCTGAGAATGCATGGAGGGGGAGTAATGAAAAGGAAACGTGGCTGCAAAAATAAACTTTCCCTCCTTACGGTTTTGCCAGCAGTAAAGCTGTACTCCCTATCAGTGAGCGGCGCTGTGTTGGAGCTAGTCCTCAGGTTCACGGAATTCCAAGTTCTAACTTCCTCGGTCAATGCTCCTTCAAAGGGCACCTTCAGTTAAAGCTTCTATGAGGGCTGGGAGCTAAGGGGAAAACCTGAGAGGGAAACAGCATGAACAAAGCCCATGGACCAGGTCAAACTGAGCAGAGGTCAGTGCAGAAGGAGATCGGTCAGGGCCAACGCGGTAGACGCACTAGGTCATGAGATGGAGCTGAATAAGTTAAAGGTAGATTAATGCCAGATAATCACAGTGACAATCAGTGATGGGTCCTGATTAGTAGATTAGGAAAATCAAAAGTAGAGAAAAATATACCAAGAACTTTGAGTTGAATGTGAGGGGGCGGTGTGAATAGGGAACTCTTCCTTCAACTTCAGAGTCAGCTCTCTAGACACTTTTTTGTTTTTGTTTTTGTTGTTGTTGTTTCACGTTTTCTCCTAAAATAGCTCTATTGCTTCTCTGTATTACAGTTGTTAGAGCGGTGTTACCTTCGGCTAGTAACTAACCTGGAGATAAGTAGTATTAGACAGCACGTGCTTATTTTTTAATATTTAGGAAATTTGTGAGCCAACTGTGAAACACAGCCTTTATTAAAACTTAAATTACAGGGCGGTGGCCCCACATGCTGAGGGTGGCAGGTTCAAACCCAGGCCCAACCAAAAACTGCAAAAAAAAATAAAAAAAATAATAATAATAAAATAAATAAATTACGTAAACTTAAAATCAAATATATTATATAAAGAACAAAGATACATGTAAATATTTTTGAACTGTATGCTTTACATATTCTATGTATATGTGATAATATTTAAATAAATATTTATTAAATGTGATATTTAAATATGTGATAATATTTAAATAAAATTGTATAGGTATATGTACTTTTATTTTTCAGAGAGTTGCTTTTCAATTGTTAAATGTTTACCAGCATGTTGCCGAATTGATTCCTGTAAAGTGCGGTTTTCTCATTTGATAAATGTTAAAAGTAATGATGCTGATGTATATCCCATAGGTCAAAAAACAAAAAGAGCGATGCAATCTTGAGTCAATGGTAGACGTTACCATTATCACCTATTATATTGTAAAAACAAAAACTTAGTTTTTTGGTAAATCTATGCAGTGAACTCTAGATGCATAATAAAATATTTTAAATATTTAAGCTACATGATTAGTTTTCTAATCAGAATTGATGTTTTTGCATATTTATTAGGAAGAACTATTGACTCCATTAGAAAGCCTATCTGAAGACTCGCCAGAAAAAGCAAGTTAGGAGAGTCACAGCCTATTAAAGAGTTGCTACGGCAACCATCGCTTGCTACTAATGCACTGATAGAAAAGAAAAGGCAATTTGAGAGACAATGCTTCTCAAAATTCAGGGCAAAATAATACTGAACAAACCTCCATTTGGAACAAAACCACTGGCCGTGGGTGGCTTCTTTCTTGAATTAGCAGAAGGGGAGACGGTGTTCAGAGTGGCAGAGGCATATTTGGCATATTTCGACCTCTTTTCAATCCTATTGAAAATCATTAGTATTTCATGATTCTTAAAGTGATGGCATTAGAGACCCACAACAATAACCTTAATGCTTGATTCTGGCGATTTGAACATGATATTAAAGTACCTATTGTCATACGATTGCCGTGTACCCCTATGATTAGTTTACTTCTTTTAAGAAGTCAATATATCTTTTAGGTTGGATTTAAAAACCTAAACTGGGCTGGGAGTAGTGGCTCACACCTGTAATCCTAGCACTTGGGGATGCTAAGGCCAGCAGGATTGCTGAAGGGGAGGAGTCTGAGACGGGCTTAAGCAAGAGCAAGATCCAGTGTCTACCCTACCCCCCACACACAAAAAGAAGAAGAAGAAGAAGAAAAATTGTCTGGGCGTGGTGGCCGGTGCCTATAGTCTTATCTACCCAGTTATCTGGGAGGTTGAGGCAGGAAGATCACTCACACCCAGGAGTTTGAGGTTGCAGTGAGCTGTGAGGATGCTTCTCCTGCATTCTAGCCTGGGAGACAAAGCAAGATTCACTCAAAAACAAAACAACAAAACAACAAAAAAAGTAAGAAAACCTAAATTGTACTATGACAAGATGAGAATAGCAAATGTCACGCATTCACACACTAGGCCACCTTCAGAGGGACAGCAGCTTATTCAGTTGATTGCTTTTTAATTTCTAAACATTTCATCAGTATAACAAGAGTTGATGAATTAATTTGAATACTCAATCAGTGCTTTTGGTAAGAAAAAAGGTATTAACTACATTAAAAATTGCTCTTCAAATTCTATAGTTACTTTAAATCCGTCATTAATCTGATGAGGTAGGCAATACTACAACTTTTCTAATGATGTAATTTAAGTTTCTAGAGATTAAATTGTAAAACTGCTAAAGGTCAAAGGCTGGACTTCATTCTAAACCAATCATAATACTAATCTCAGATTTTTTTTTCTTTGTTCTTAATAATAATGGTTATTCCTACACAGAGCATGAGCACACTTTTGTCTTAATTCTTTCAGATCAGTCCTACATTATTTTGCTGTGTTTGATTCCTCAGCTTTTTAGATAGCTCTCTCTACGTATTGTTTCTCTGATAGAAAAATATCTCATTACTTTAGTTGGATGTAGTTAAAAGAGCCATTACTTTTCCGTCAACATAATTGCTTTAATTTTGGCTGTTGACAGGCTGCAAATCACCTTGCAAACCAATAGGAAATGCAAAATCATACGTAGATACCAGAATGTAGATCAAACAGATATGCTCTGTGTGAATTCCTTAATTGTCAGAGTTGCTTGTGGAAATCCTGGACGCAAAAATGAACAAGAGACCAGGCTCCTATTTATGAACTTGATGGTATCACATTGTGATTTGACACGGACACG
This sequence comes from Otolemur garnettii, assembly GCF_000181295.1. Taxonomy (NCBI): domain Eukaryota; kingdom Metazoa; phylum Chordata; class Mammalia; order Primates; family Galagidae; genus Otolemur; species Otolemur garnettii. Next base: position 31,787,273 of record NW_003852405.1, read on the forward strand.
TACGGAGGTTGCAAACAACTGAAGCAGCAACAGAAAATGCTGCATACAACGTCTTTAAATCAAACTTGGAAGTGGTCAGCTCAAAGAGAGAAATGTAAAATGTGCAAATAAAAGATTGGCACGTTAAGACTTCATTTTATACAGCCTTTTTCCTTGTTCTCTTGTTGACTGTTTATTCTACATTTAATCTTCTCTGAGTCACAATCTTTGCATATTATATTTTCAACTTTGCAATTGAAAAGCTATGCTTTTTTACAATAAAAAACATATTTACAATGTATAAGCAAGCAAATGGCCGCTTTTAGACATCCATGATCCTTGCTATTTCATTAAAAAAAAAGAATAAATTAATGGGTATACTGGTATCAGTGGTCTTTGGGACTGTTTAAATGGGAAAGATACTTAAAGGGCAAAGAAAAAAATTGATTTTAAAAAATCCTAATTCCCAGAGACCTCACTGAATAATGAGCTCTAACTAGGCATGGAAATTTGCTCACATATTATGCAGCTAATTTAAGAGAGAATGAAGAATGGACGGTTGTAAAAGATACATATTATTTCCTCTGGAAAAGCTTTAAACAGTTTGCAAAGTCAAATTTAAGATGCTTTTAATTACAGTCCTTTATTGTTGCCATGTAAGAAGTTGGTTGAAGTCTGTTGAACAGATTGGATCTTAGAGGAGATGAATACCAGTTAATACAAAAAGGGGCCTTTGAAGTTAAATTTTTAATGTATGCATTTCCTCAGTAAATCTTTTGCTTATCAATGTAAGACGACCACTTGTAAATGAATTTGTGCTTCTTTGGTACCTATCTTATTGAGCTAGTACGGGAGATGGACTTTGGCTGCCTGCCTGAGCTTTGAGCCCAAGTTTAAGTCTGCTTGCAATACTGAACAAAAGCTTTGAAAGCGATTATCAGCGGAAGGTCCTTCTATTTTTTTAACAGAACCCAGCAACCACTGGAGCAGGGTCCCCGCAGCCCAGTCAAAGCCAGTGCAGACTCGTACCGCCAAGATGAAGCCCAAATCTGACCACCCATAGACCTTTGTGCTCATTTTAATGGTAAACATTGTCCTCCAGGGTAGAGATTGAACCTGCTAATGAGACACAAGATCTATGAAGAAGCACGATCACTGGATGGGCACCTGCCAACAAACTCCATGTCCACATGCCGTGATTTCAGTGCTGGCATCAAGCGTCTTTCTCCCTCTGTCCTTTAAAAGTTCTCTGCTACCCAGCTCTTTGTTCAGACAGCCGGTCTGGTTGCTCCTTAATTAGCATGGTCTCCCTTTTATTTGAGGGAGCCTCTTCCCCCACCCATAAAGCCTTGTCTGTACATTCTCTTTTTTCAGTCTTGTTCCAATTTCTCTGACTCAGGGACCAAGAACCACGAAGTAATGTTATTACGTATCAAATACACACAAACAAATAGTCCCGGGGTATCACCCCTTCGTTAGAGCAATGCTACTTTTTATCCTTTGCTTTCTGAATATTTATTGCTATCTCTCAAAATTACCATCCTGTTCATTCATATAAAACTCTTCACATTTTCTCTGTAAACTTCATGTAATAATTAAATTTTATGTTTCTTCAGGAAACATGCTTTTCCAACATTTTTACTGAGTCAGCATTTTATTTGTATCCAATTTATTTGAAAAGAGGAAGAAGGATGGGTCTGTTATTTAAACAGGCTCTTCGGTTTACATAGTGCAATTTGAAAGCTCTGAACTCTTTCATTTGTGGCGTACAGGGCTCTCCATCTATGTCAAATCCCTGCAAACTGTCTCTACATTTCCCGGGAAATAAAACGTCCAAACCTCATCCACATCACTCAAAAATACACACGCTTTACACCATGAAGTAAAATATCGCTTTCTAGCGTCTAACGTTGCTAAATGTGGGAGCTTCAATTTATAAGTTATTTGGCATTTTATTAGTTTTTTGCAATTTACATTTAGAGATTTAAATAATTTGGGCAAAGTCATGACATCAAACTTGACATTAAGAATTTGTTTCTACTGTTTACATGCAAAATTTTCCAAGGCTGTTACTTGTCCTATTTGCTTACCTGACCATATGACTTTAGGGAGACCATGAAATATTATCTGGTCTTTGTACCCATTTCTTGACATATACCTCCTAACACTCTTGGCATCTCAGGAGTGATCAATGTCTTTTGCGTGCTAATTAGATGACTGGTAGTTCCAGACCCGATAACATTGGGATGAGAGCTGGTCCCTGAAAAGTCCAAGGCATGATTGGTCTTTTGGGTGTGATTGATTGGACCAAGGTCAATCAATTCAGCACAAGCATGATTGAACCAAAGCCACCTCCCAACCTCTGGGGAGGGGAAAGGGGCTGAATGTTGAGTTGTTCACCAATGGCCAATGATTTAATCAATCATGCCTGTGTCATGAAGCTTCCATTAAGCCCCTGAAGGACTGGTTTCAGAGGATTCAAGATAGCTGATAGCTTGGAAAGCAGGGTACCTGGAGAGGGCATAGGAGCTCCAGGCCCTTCTCCTATCCCTTACCCTGTACATCACTTCCCCCTGATAGTTCATCTGTGTCCTTCGTCATATCCTTTCTAAGCAATAGTAAATGCAAGTAAATTGTTTCCTTAACCCCTGTGAGCTACTTTTTACTGAATGTTCAAGGATAATCTGCATGCTAGTCCATTATCTCAAACTAGAAGCTTTTGTCATATTTTTAAATTAGTCAGAAACCAATCTCATTGCAACCCCTCACTACAGCTATGAAGTCATGCCCCCAGCTAACATCACTTCCCTTTCATCTCCTGTCAATAGGTAGAGGACAAATGGTATCATATATTCAAACTGGACTCTAAAGGGGACATTATTTTAGTGACAGCTCAATGTTTTGCAAGAACTAAACAGAAAAATTTTTAGAAGAATATAAACCAAGTACGAACTCCTTGTATTTATAAACCAGCGGAGTACTCATTTCTCATTTCTTACCTGATACTCTAGAGAATGAGCAATCTGGACTTAGGACAAGTATATAATTGTAGATGATTAAGGAATTCTTAAAGGTTCAATGGAATCTGATCAGACAGACACCCTGACTTTCATTAGCATTGAACCTTCTCACTTTGATCATATCCTGTTCTGCTAAACCAAATTAAATCTTGTTTTGTTTAGCAACGAGAATTGATTTATTTCTGTTTGAGCAAACACACAAAAGAAAGAGAAATTAACACATAAAATTTGAGAGGGAAATTTTGTCTTGGAACAAAGATCTTTCAGGTGGTCAGTGGACTAACTAGCATGGAAGTTTGATAGACACATTAACAGGAATTTTTCCAGGAACAGGAGAGATTTCTATCCCACCACATGTTAGCGTCTGAGATAGGCTTACAAATACAGATGGGCCATTAAGAAACATTCCTTACAGGAAGTTGCCTGGCCTGTTCATATGTGTTTTAACTAAAGTAACCTTAATGCTGCCACCTTGGTCCTCAAAATAAGTATACTTGAATTCAGCTCCTGGCTTTATCACTGATTAGTTTGTCACCACAAACTTAGGCAAGTTAGACTAATCAACAATGCCTCAATTATCTACTGTGTAATGTTCCATGATTATGGAACATTATTTCAAAGGTATGCAGTAAATTTTTATATAAGAAAAATAAAACACTTGTTTTTCACAAAATAAGGGTTCCATAAATTATAACATTTTTATTGTTATTATTTCAAAAATTGCATTCTACCATGTGGGTATAGTTTAACTCATTTTTTATAACCGGATTTCCGACTATCAAGCAGAACAGGAGTTACTCACCCTCCAATTTATTCTTCCAGGCCTGTGCCTAAGGCCTGTATTTAATCTCTTCCAGAAAAGGCCAGTTTTGAAGTTCTGACTCTGTGGCTGTGTCTACTTTTCTATACATGTGATGTATTTTCTTTTACTTTTCAAGTATGTTTAGGAAGCAAAAATCATGCTCATATTTACAGCATGAGCAAATCAACAGGAACAAAACATTTTGCAAAATATCATAGAAGGAAAGTTAGCAAAAGCCCACTAGGAAAAAGATGAAGATTCCTAAGTATTCTGTAATATTTTGAATGATTAATAAAGTATTTTCTTTCTGTGTGTCCTAAGAAAGCTTGACATACATATGCGTAAAATCAGCTTTATGCTGACAAATAGGTAAAGAATTTGTAATGTGTTTACATTCTGGGTTGTTCTCATCCACACATCTGCACCCAGCGTGGTGTAAGATTTTCTTTCCAGAGCATCAAGGACTAAGCATGGACAGACCATCCGCCGGTCATACACCAAACCCTGGAAATAAAGCAATTCTCTTTTTCATGGAATAGAGCAGTGGTTAATTAAAAGAAAATCACAGTATCCTACTCACTGCAATGAATTCTTGCTTGTACAGAGCAGAATCCTCTGAAGGCTTAGTCCCCAAACACCGACCTCAGAGTTAGAACAAATAGCAAGAAACAAACACAATTATTACCACGTGCTAAGGAGCACATTGGTTTAATTCTGCTTTAAAGACCAGCGTTTTATCATTCAGAAAACTCATCATGGAAACCAACAAGTCTGACATGCTTAAAAATAAATAACACATCACCTCATTCCAGTGAGAATGACTCACTCACGTTAAAAAGTCCCAAGACAGGCTCAGCGCCTGTAGATCAGTGAGTAGGGCATCGGCCACATACACCAAAGGTGGGACAGGCCTGCTAAACAATAGTGACAGTTGCAACCAAAAAATAGCCAAGTGTTGTGGTGGGCACCTGTAGTCCCAGCTGCTCTGGAGGCTGAGGCAACCGAACCACTTAAGCCCAAGAGTTTGAGGTTGCTGTGAGCTATGTTGGCACAGCACGGTACTGAGGGTGACATAGTGAGACTCTGTCTCAAAAGAATAAAAAATAAAAAAAAATAAAAAGTTCCAAAACAACAGATGGTGGCGTGGATGTGAAGAGAAAGGAACTCTCGTACACTACTGGTGGGACTACAAGCTAGTCCAACGTCTATGGAAAATTGTGTGGAGAAATCTCCAAGAACTTAGAGGCCTACCATTTGATCCAGGAATCCCACCGCTGGGTATATACTCAAGGGAGGTAAATGTCATTGTATAAAAAGTACACCTGCACTCAAACGCGTATAGCAACACAATTCACAATTGCAAAGGCCTGGGAACAACCCAAGTGCCCACCAATATGTGAATAGATTCATAAAATCTATACATGCCCACCATGGAACAGTACTCAGCCATAACGAACGGCTGTCCTACCTCTTTTGTAACAACCTGGGTGGAACTGTAAACCATTCTTCTCAGTGAAACGTCATAAAAATGGAGAAACAAACACATATACTGAATACCAAATTGAAAAAACCAAATAAAAAAAAAAAAAAAAACCCTACAAGGTCATCTAGAAATTTGCTCAGTGAGTTTTCTTTTGGAGGTATTGCACTTCTTGGGTATTTATTTGCTGACTTTTACCAATTGAGGGAATTTTTCAGCCATTAATTTTTCAAATACTTTTCTGCCCTATTCTCCTTCTTTCGTCCTCTTGGTCCTCCTAACACACACCACACACTACATGTTGAGATCACCTGGTAACATCCCACAGCACTCTAAGCCTCTTTCATTTGATTTTCAACTTTATCCTCTCTTTTTATTCAGCTTGGTTAATTCTTATTGATCTGTCTTTAACTTAACTGACTTGCTTTTGAGATTTCTAGTCCGCTCTGAGACCAATCAGGTGAAATTTTTATGTCAGTGATTATCTTGTTAAGGGGTAGAATTTCCATTTTTTTATTATTTATAGCTTCTCCTGCTCTGCTGAGATCCCTCCTCTTTTTACCATTAATATCTTCTATGCCTTTTTAAATATTAATGCTGATGGCCCTCCATATCAGTGGGTTCTGTATCTGAGGATTAAATAGGAATATTTCTAAAATATTAGGGAAAAATGATAGTCATATCTGTACTAAATATGTACAGATTTCTTTATTATCTTTATGCACCAAATGATACAGCACGACAACTATTTACACAGCATCTACGGTGGTATTGGGTATTGTGACTGGAAATAATGTGTGTTTTTCTGTCACGCTATGTGACAACTCTTTCCTTTTTTTACTCTTCTCACTATTTTTGTTTACGGCTTACTGCATAGAACTCTGTAATCCTAGAACGTAATATAGCTAGTAGGCTGGAGGAACCGTGGGAAGGATTCAAGCAGAAGACTTTTGTCCATCAGGCTACTGGACTATTATCTACATAAGAATAAAACATTTATTGAGTGAAGCCATGCAAATTATAAGCTATGTTAACCGGTTTCATGAAAATATTTCAAATTGTAAGTGAAAACACCCTACTGTACCCCATGGTTGCATTAATGTACACAGCTATCATTTAATAAAGAAAAAAGAAGAAGCTGGGATTACCCTCTTACTAAAATAAAACACATGTACTAATTCCAGAGACTTGGAAGCCAGTGAGAAAAGATAAAAAACGATCCATAAAGCAGTGGATCACATCCCAGGGGACAATGCAGGGAAGAAGGAAATACCTTGTTTTCTTCAGAATATTCATAAAAACCAGGCAGAATTTTAGATGTTTTTCTCTATGAAACCACAGAGAATTCTCCAAGGCTTCACAAATTTATTGCCACAAAAAAAAAAGAGTGCTGAGCAACACTTGGTTTAAAAAGTCAGTACATGTAGAGATTTACTAAATTGTATTTGTTTGACCTCTTCAGTATTTCTTGAACCTAAACCCTTCCT
>NW_003852405.1:31794180-31801318 GCF_000181295.1 Otolemur garnettii
GCCACAACACCTGGCTATTTTTTGGTTGCAGCCATCAATGTTGTTTGGTGGCCGGGGCTGGATTCAAACCCGCCACCTAAGGTGTATGTGGCTGGCGCCTTAGCCACTTGAGCCACAGGCGCCGAGCCCCTTCCTTTACACTTGACACTGTCTCTTTCCATTTTATTCTCAGTATTTCTAACCTGGAATTCTAAATAGGGATTCTACCTCTAACGTTTTCTACTCTGTCCAGCATCCACGTGCATTTTGAGTGATGGTTTTAAAGTCAAAATTCACAAGGCCATTGGAACCCTTCAGGCTGGTCACCTCAAGTCCAACTTCCTCACCATGTCACCGTCAGTTCTTGTTCTTCCTTCTCCATTTCTCCTCCTTCATGTCCTCTACGCCCGCAGACTGTTTCCCCCATCTCATGCTGCAGGCTTTCTCATGTTGCTTTTCCCTTAAAGTGTCCCTTTGTACGTCCCTGGGAGTGGGAAGTTCCTCTGAGGAGCACGGCTCACAGAGCCTGGACATGCCAGCCCCAGGCCTGCATAAATCAATAAAGATCCACAAATGCATAATTTGCCCAAATAAGAAAGTTTATAAAGAGAAGGTCCATTATCTGATTAGATCTTCTGATTATTCTCATTCTAGAATAGGAAAAAAAAAATAGGTATAACATTTTGGTTCTTCACAGTTGATTGTTGGGATTTTGTGCAAACATTTCTAAATTAATCTAGATCTCAATTTCCTGTTCTTTAAAATGAAATTAACATAATACCTACATTTTAAAGTGATTGTAAAGATTAGAAGGTATTATTCAAATGCTTTTGTTCCAACTCCGAGGGGAAAGAAATATAAGATAGCAGACATACCCTCTATACGAATATTTGTAAATTTTAAAACGTTTTCAATAATCTTACCAAATTTTATAAGAAGAATAAATTTAATTCCTACCTACTAAGGCCCAGCTGTATATGCAGAAATGAGTTGATGAAATAGAATTATTATTACAACATTGTGAGAAAGCTGTCATCTCCACTGTTGGAGAGGATGTCATGTAGTGCCCAGAATCTTCCCAACTTTGGAGAGGGCCATCCAGAAACCTAACACACTGCTGCCAGCCCTCTGGGAGCACGTCCTCAGCTGGAGGGAGTTGTCTCACCCAGGTCACCGCTCATCACTGCTCACACGAAGGACTAATTGATTTGGAATTAAAAAGCGTGCATCTCTCAGTCCCACCTGATAGAACTCTAAGGTGTCCCTGTACCGTCAGAACCAGCTCGAGGGTCAGCTGAGGTGCTGCTCTCATCACATCACAGCTTCATTCTCTTTCTGTCCATTCTCATCACATACTGATGCCCAGAGCTCTCACTGATAAGTTTCGGGAATGCTTTTGTCTGTCTTAGGGTCTGTTTCCCTGTATCAGTCACGTCCCAGATGAGAAAAGAGAAAGCACTCTAGGGGCTACAGAAATGGTTCCCGTATCCTCAAAAACCAAGACATCCCGGTGGTGGCCTGTTCTTCTGCCCTTTGTGATAATGCCGCCAGAAAGTAATCTGGCAAACTGAGAACACAGCATGTGATCCACTACTTAGGGAACTGTACCTCTCAGAACTTAAACATGTGCACATTCTGGGAAATTTCCAACACGTGCTTTCTGCTTATTCACACATCTAAAGGTTGGAAGCTGTCTGCACATCGAATCAGGTCACAATCCATCAAAGAGTAGGATTTTTGTTGTTTTACTCTTTTAGGACTAGGATAGAGTTCATAGAGATAGGACTGCAGGTCAATCTGTTAATTATATTTAAAGGGATCCTTACACCTGTTTTGTTCATAGACATCATGTATTCTCCCTTCTTGGTGTAGGGGGTTACTTCTCCAAGCCCTGCCGGTGTTCTACAGTCCGACCATCTAGACAGAACAGCTTGGTCAACTCTGTCAGTGGTTATAAAACTCCTTTGGTAACTTGTTACCCACTCTCATGCCCTCTGCCCGATATTTAGTAACACATCTTCAATGACACCCCAAGAACGATATATTTGGTGTGTAGTTGAAAAGATTTTTTTTTTATGGTGATAGAACATTGCTAAAAAAAGATACTCAAAGGCTCACACTAAGTTAAATGAAGATAAGAGTGTGTCGTCAGGGACACAAAGCCATTTTGCCCTGCTAGGATAATATAATAAATGATAGAAAAATCATCCAGCCAGAGGTCCTCTGTATCCCCCATAAAGACATCTCTAAATTGTCCTTCAACCAGAACTAATGTATATAATAAAAAATGCAGTGGCAATGAAGTTGGCAACTGTGTCTTAATGAATATGTGCTGGGGGGAAATATGCTTAATTGGCAGCCCTGAAACGTAAACACCACTGCTCCAAGAACAGATACAGCGTAAAATGTTCCTGTACAAGCTCCTCTCATTGCGTCCCTCTGGACAGGATGGTTTTGACATATGAAAAGGCAATTAAATCTGGTTAGCTTGTGCAGGCCGGGAACAAGCCATGTGCTGAGTTCCATAAAGACAGGCATTAGCTTTGTTTTGTTTTATTTTTTAAAGCTTTATTTTTTTCTTCTTTCTCAGCAATAGACTCTCTGAACTGAGATATTGGTTTTCCTAAAGGTGTCACTCAACCAGAGAGTGTTTTTCAATTCTGCAAGAAAATTTAAAGTGCTCTTGTCGGTAATATAAGCAAGAATAAGGGGCAAGCGATCTCACCCATTTAAATTGGCGTAATGGTCTTTGCCTCAAAAATCACAACCACTCCATTCCTCCCCAAAGATTCTTGTGACCAGTCATCTGGTTTATAATATAGACAGGCAGATGGCTGCTAGAGTTCAAGACAAATCTTTATTTCTCCAGGTGATGGAGATGAAGCGAAGGGAATAGGTGTTAAATGGAGGAATTATTCAGCACACTGACCAGTAAGAAGGTTGGGAAAGTTATTACGGAGGAAACATTGAAACCACCAGATCAGCGCACAGCAGTGGGCAAGGGAAGGGGAGATATCAGGTGGTGGTAGCAGCAAGAGAGAAGGGAAGGATCAGATTCTTTTATACTGTAGCATTTTATTCTTTTCACCATAATTTCAGAGATCTATGGTTTCTGTACTATAAAAAAAAAATTATTACTATGGAGTGGGCAGGTACTATGACATCAACTGCCAGAATAACTATAACTTAGAAGGCTCAGAGAGAAGAGATAGGTTTTCTTGAGAGAAAGGGGTCTATTAAAAAAAGAGAAAAATAATTAATAATAGTTAAGATTACTTACCCTTTTTCTGCACCAGAATCTATATCAGCATATAATAATTTCATAATTATTACACAAACAACAAGTAAACATTATATTCCCATTTCGAAGATTAAAAATCAGGTAAAACAGGGAAAAGAGGCGGACTGGTACCCACAGAATGGATTATCCTATTTACTTGGTTATTAAAATCCTCTTCTGCTGAGATAGCCCTTTGGTAAGCATTCATAGGAGACAAAATTGTATTCATGATTTTTTTTTTCCATTCAGAGAGGTCTAACCACATACAGCTACTCCAAATTCCTTTATCAGCTATTGTCCAATCATGATTCTTCCAAGTCCTTGGCCATCCAGCCAACACCATTGGCAACATCCCATGAATTGGTGTATAATTATAAATCTGGCCATGCCACCTTATATGTAAAATGTACAGCCTGTTGCACTGTCTACTGTTCTTCTCACTGGGAGGATTTCTCTTCACTGCTGTCGGTCAGGGATGTCCCAGATGGATCTGTAATGTTGCCCCTGTCAACTCTCTGCTGGTACCAGCATGTGACGCAGAGCCATGTGTAGATCTTCCCCTCTGTCAGCTGATCACAGGGAGCTCTCCATGAGGACTTAAATGCAGCCTGGAAGGGGGAAAGCAGGGTGGCAGGAGAGGGGCCCATGGGCATTGGGACGACTTCTTCCTGGAACTTACTGTGCCTTCGGGCCTGCTCAGGCCTGATCACACACGTGTTCCTTCCAGATGAGGATGGAATGTTATTGTGTATACCCCCATTTGGTGAGTCAGACATCACCCAGTTCAAGGTGGGTAGCTCAGGTGACACACAACCTGATGGTCCATGGGCGAATATCCAGTCTCTGTTAAGGGCCAGTGGCAGGCCAAGATTTATCTTTCAAAGAGAAATTAAGTGGTCATTAACAGACAATGGCAGGGCCTTGCTTCAAAGTCCTGGAGGCCTGGACTGTGATTTACTTATGGCAGCCTGTCCTAGGCTCCAAGCAGCACACCTATCGTCCACTAGCACTTCAAATGGTATTGAATCTGCCAGGAGGTATAGTGGACATGGCTCCAGTGTCACAGCAGCTGGCACCACAGCCTTAGCCTTCTGCAGAGCCTTTCTCCTCTGTATCCCACTCAAAAATTAAAGCTTTTGGGGTCATTTCACAGATAAGCCAAGGTAATACCCCAAAATGAGAAATACGTCATCTTCAAAACACAGAAGACTAGTAGGGGTTGAGCCTCTTTTCTGGTTGTAGAAGAAGCCAACGGCAACAATTCACCTTCCCTCTTAGAAGGGCTATCTCAGCCTGCTCCATAGAGGTAGAAGACCCTGTATTTTAGTCGGATTTATTTCTCACCCTTTGACATGAAAATGTCTTGCCAATAAATCTGGGTAGTTGTTACTTCTCACTCCATAGTCTCAGTCAGCACAACATTATCAGTGGAATCGATTAGTCTTGTATATCTTCGGGACCAGGATCCCTGTGAATCGAATTACGACATGAGGCTAAAGAGTTGATCTGTACGTGAGACAGCACAGTGCAGATGTACTGTTGGACTTGTCAGCTTAAAACAAACTGCTCCTGTTGGGCCTCACGGATACGCACGGAGGAAAGGCGTTTGCCGGGCCAATGTGTTAATTTGCTCAAGCAGCAAAGCCACATCTAGGGCAGCAGCTGGGACTGGGAGCGCCACCCGGCCAGGCTCTCAGCAGTCCACTCTCCCTGTCCCAGACCCAGCTGTGCTCTGTGAGGCCAAAAGGAAAACTGGGGGCAGACGTGGTGGGAATGGCACCCCTGTGTCTTTGGAGTCCTGATGGGAGCGCTGATCTCTGTACTCCCTCCAGCAGGTGGCGCTGCCTCTGCTTTGCTGTTCTCTGGGGTAGAGGCGGCTCTACACACTTCCCCGTGGTCTCTACCACCACTCGAGCCTTCCTTCTACAGATCAGGCGACTGACGCAGGGATTCTGGCATCTGCTAAGAATGAATATATTCCAATTATACATTTGGGAACTTAAGAAATAACCACTTTATGGGTTTGGGGACCACTGGGTGCCTGTGAGGTTTAATTCCACTAATTACCCAATGGCCATAAACCTCTATCCAGCCTGGCAGGCCACAGTAACATTTTAGTGCTCCCAGAATCAGTGTCAACTCTGTGTCCAGCTCCAGTACTCCCCCAACAGTCGGATTATATTCTTTTTTTCCAATATACAGTTTTTCCGGTAATAGAGCGTAGTTCCCCTGGGGAAGGCTGGGAAAAGATTAATCGGGTCAGTTGTCAGTAGTGTCCCTCCTCACAGCGACCTGCCCTCCCTTCATTCACGAAGTCTGGAGACTGGCTGCAGCCTGGACGCTGACTGAGGGGCTAGGACTGCTCAACTGTGTTCAAGGTTTTTGCTCACTTGATCAAGAAATTTTCTACCTGTGCAGACAAAGTAGGAATTTAGTAGGTCTTATAGCTATTTCACCTCTAAGAACGCTATGATAATTAGCCTCCATGAATCAGACTGTTCCGACTGTCTCCTTGCCTCTGCTGTCTCTTACAGTAACCACTCCCACCTGGCCTGTGGCAGTTGTCACTTAGCTGCCACCACCCTGTGGTCCAAGCACTTCCCACTGCATTTAGGTTTCCTGGTTGAGCGACTGCAGTTCCGTAGTGAGTCTATCCTGCAAAGCACAGTCATCACAAAGCTCTTCGAGGGTCCTGCCACTCCCCTCACAAATGTTTTTTTCATAATATTGATGAAGAATATGTCTTCTGGACCTCCCGTTGTGGATGAGTATGCCTTAAATGACAAATCCACTGTAATCTTCCTTCCCTCTCTCTCTCTGTTAAACTAAGGGAGGTCGGGCATTTCTAACTCATGGATGGGGGAACATCCTCTGATCCACGTTTCATCCACAAATCCAACTGTTAGATCCCTTTTCAACTGCCTGAGCTGCATCACTACATGCAGAATCTCTGCTTGGTGAGCTCATGTCAATAAAGCCAGCCTGATCCAACTTTATGTTCCTTCCCCCATTATCCTGCATCCTTCCTGTACATTCTCATGCATATTTTTTTCTGGATTTTTGCCTATAAAAATTGGAAAACTCTAGCAGTTCTGGAGTGTCATGAACCTTCTCATTGGTCAGAATGTCCATCAGCCTGAGAGGTGTGCTGGGTCTTTCAGTTTAGTTATAAGCCCAGTAGCAAAAAGGGGGTGTGGAGGCAGGTCCTGGGGAAAGTCAGTATCTATCACAGCGGAGGCCCAGCCATGACTATCTCATTAAGAAACACAGGGATAATTCCTTCAGATGGAGCTGTAAAGATCATCATAGATCTAGATTTAAAGGACAGGAAATACCAAGGACATCAGCATCACCTACCATATGGAGATAAAATTATCAAATCAAGTCTTTGTGAAATTCTTTAAGAAAAACAGCAGTTTCTTTAATTCGTAACTTACCAGGAAAATCAAGGGAATGTTAATGGTTAAACCTATAAATACTCTTCAAACTGTCCACACACACCCAGCCATACTGGAGCTCACACACAGGCCATGGGTGAGTGTGTGTTCTCTCTCTCTCTGTGCTAATATGTACTTAATTTTTGAGAGATAAATGTGTCCACATTCATCTCTAGCTCATGTCTCTATCTTTACCTAACATCCATGGTATTTATGACTGTATTGTAATTTGGAGACGGTGATGGCTATTTAATGATGTCAAGTAATTGTTTTTCCATATTTTTGAGTGTGGTTATGGTGTTGTGATTATGTTTGCAAGCCTTTAAATAAAGAGATAGATAGATATACTGGAGAATTTATGGATTAAATAATATTAATTCCAGAAAGGGGGGGGAATGTGCTTTGTACTATTTCTTTTCTCTCTTTCTTTTTTTTTTTTTTT
>NW_003852405.1:31801543-31802788 GCF_000181295.1 Otolemur garnettii
AGCCATAGGCGCCAAGCCTGTACTATTTCTTAATGGGGGTCGATTTTGTCCTTTACAGGCAAGATCTGAATATATTTTTGATAGTCATGACTGGGGATTGCATGCTACTGGCATCCAAGATTACAGGCCAGGAGCACTGCCAAATATACTAAAATATGTTGAAATGCACAGGACAGCCCCCTAAAAGAATTATTTGGTTTAAAATGTCAGTACCAACACGGTTGAGAAAAAATGGGTTACAGATTTTTTAAAAAGTTAATCTTTATATATGCTTAAATTATTGCATGATGAAATGTAAAAATAAATAAAAAGGAGGTTTTAAAAATTATGTCAGATAATGGTGACTGGGAATATGTTCAAATGTGATCAATGGGATTCAGAAGGATGCAGTCACAGAAATGTGTCCATTATAAAACCAAACTGAAAATGATATTCTAATCAGTCTGCTAAAGATAAAATAAAACAAACAAAACCCCCCAACTTTTTTATTACTAAGAGAAGAATCAAGCCAAAAGTATATTTTAGGCTAGAGACGTTTGGAGATACAGGGGCCCCTATGATAAGTAAACCTTACAAATGAAAATCTGAATTTTAAAATGAGATGTTTTAGAGAGTGATTATTCACTTAATAAAAGATGTCTTTAAAAAGGATTCACTATACGATTTCTTTAAATAAATCTCCAGTGCATCGATTTGAATTGATTTACACATATTTGAATAAAATGCAAATTTTCTAGAACTTGCATGGAGTGTGAATAGAATGTGACCAAAACACTAGGCTTAAAATGTGTTTAGTTATGTGCTTAAAATGTTCAGTAAGAAAACACTTGGACACCTTTAACAAAATCTCAAGCTCAAAGCTGTTTTATAGTTGATCCTATAGCCATGAAGTGCTTTTAAAATGCAAAATTTAGTCAATTAAATTCCTTCTATATTAACCAAAGTCTCTAGAAAAGAGGATTAACCTAAAAAACTTAGGAAGACAGGAGCAATATAAAAAATAACATTTTCTTATTTGCAGTCTTCGGAGAGACACTGGTGGCATAAATCATATCTCTTGGAGGAAATTTGATACGCTGGGGTAGGAAGAATATACTGCGATGAGGGCAAGCTTAGCAAGAGGCAGAGTCAAGGATGAGTCTAAATTTTTTGGCCTGACTCCCTGCAGGAAGGGCCCAATTAATTGAGGAAACCTGGAGGAGGAACCGTTTACATGGAGGAAAAGAATTCTGTTCTGGTGAGATG
>NW_003852405.1:31802963-31803393 GCF_000181295.1 Otolemur garnettii
GAGAGGGTTCTAGGAGAGGCAGAAGCCATTCGCAAGGTTGGGCATAAGTTGCTCTCCAAGTAAAAACTTGTGGAGTGTGCTGTGTCCTAGAAGTCAAGTAAAATGAAAAATACATGCATATATATATTCTAAGAAGGAAGAGATGATCAATTCCATCACCTGTGTCTTATATTGGCACATGAGTTGTCAGACCACTGAGTATTGTGCAACATACTTGGGGCATCATTGCAAAAGTAATTTTAATGGACCTATAGAGTCAATTGACCTCTGGGTTGGATTGTATTTGTTTCAATAAAGAACACAGTAGAAAGAGAAGGAATGGAGTCCTTGTCTTTCTCGTTATTTGTTGTGGCACACTAAATATGCTAAAAAATAAAACTACTAAGCCAGTGCATAAAATACAAGGGGGGAACATTTTGATGAGTTTATA
>NW_003852405.1:31803841-31807421 GCF_000181295.1 Otolemur garnettii
AGAAGAATTCTGTAAAGTAATCAACACAGAGTGCTTCCGTCAGTTTCTTCCATTTAGAATAGTTCCATCGGAGAGTCTGTCACAAAAATGAGTTTCATTTGTTATTTTACGCTTGCCAGGACAAGAATATATACTTTCAGATGAGTACAAATTAAAATATTCCCCATCTTTAGAGCTTACTGTTGAAAACAATAACAGTGTTTTTGGTTACTCCCATTTCAGTTCAAAATTGGCCAACAACGCACACGAATTTCAGAACACGTGATCCTCAAAGAGCTGCCTGGCTTGGGAAAGGGGATTTTGAGGAGAGAGAAGTTAACACTGTGACTCTGAACGGCTTGAAGGTGTTCGTACATCCCCCACCATCTCCAAAGTCTGGACTTGCACATCCTGTTTTGAGGAAGAAACGGGCCCTTTGGTTATCAGTTCTCATGGAAACGTGAGTGTGAATCTGAGACACTCCATTCTTTGACATTCCCCAGATTCAGTTCACTCCACAGTGAATTGGTTTATTGTTACGCTCCTGGTCCTAAGCTACTTACCCCAGGTGAAAGCCATGTTACCTCACATAATGCAGCCACTCATTTTTGCCACCCTCAATATGAACATCCAGGTCTTGTTTCCTTCAGCCCTAATGTAGTAAGAAGTAAAGCAATGGGAACCCAGGCCCGTCATAAACAGGTCTCGAGAGGCTCAGCCTCCTTCCTGCCACTCTGGGCATAGACAAAGGTTCACACCGCAGGGTATGGGATATGGTTTCTGGAGTGGCATACTGGAGGGCCTAGTTGAGGGGAGCTGGAAGTTGGGGGGACTTAATGCCTGTGTTCAGTTCTTGGCCACTAAGAAAGAGGGAACAAAGTCAGGAAGCCTGCAGATAAATTCACCTTTCTTCCCCAGACAACTACTGTAAGACCTCATGGCCCTGAACAACCATGTTCCACGTGACGGGGTCCTGGCCGTTCCCGTGTGGTGACTTGAGTAGCTTGGAAATATAAAGTGAGTTTGACCAACCTTCTTCCCTCACTCACCCCTGCTGCCTTGGGAGTGTCCCTCTCAAAGCTTCTCAGACTTTATATAAAACTTTGCTTCAGGCTATGTTATATTATAAAATCCATTGAGACAGTAGCCTTGATAAAGAGGCTAAAATAGTTTAGATACATCTGAAAAAATTCAAAGATATTTCGTTAAATTCTTCTAATTCCAAAAATGGAGAAAAAAATGAATGAAAACTTTTCATATTCTTTTTTATTTCAAAAAGATTTATTGACCTCTTACTGAGATTGAAGTTTAAATATGTAAAAATGTATCCCAACGTGAGTCCTTTCCTCCAGAAAAACCCAGTCTAATAACCAGAGGTTAACGTCGAGATCAGAGAAACCACGTATTGATGGCACAATAAACAGGGCGGGGGAATCTATCGACTTTAGAAGTTGGACAGTGAACAGCCCGGGAATAGAGGTAGAATCAGTAACTTCAGTAAAAGGCCTGGGGCTGCATGAAATGTATACATACTTCAGTCTAAACTTGCTATATTCTTTTCCTATGAACTTAAAGGTCACTTAACAGTTGCAGGTCCGAGGCTCGACTGGTAACTGAATTGTGCTGAGGAACTTCTCTTTGTCTTTCCAGATCGGCCCTCCTATCTTCTCTATCCTACTTGGTGCCCCAGGACAGAGTTCTGTAAAATGACCCCCCTGACCTTGTTTGCTCTCTCTCTAGACTCTAGTTATTTTTAACAGTGACAGAGAACTGGCTGGAGACTAGGGAGGGGAGAGAACTGGGCAAACCCGGCTCTGTGGATGTCCTATGAATAGGCTGTATCTTTTGGGGAAGGTCAATCCCGACTTCCCCACACATCTATCTTTCTGTCTGCAGATTCTAATAATCTTTCCTCTTGGTGACCAAATGTTACAAACTTGAGGGTGCTGCACTAGCCCTATGTGGTGGTGATGAATGTGCTTTTACAAATAGTAACTTTATTTTCATTTTATTTTATTTATTTTTTGGGGGGTAGACAGAGCCTCAAGCTGTCACCCTGGGTAGAGTCCGTGGTGTCACAGTTCACAGCAACCTCAAACTCTTGGGTTTAAGTGATTTTTTTTTGCCTCAGCCTCCCAAGTAGCTGAGACTACAGGCACATGTCATAATGTCCAGCTATTTTTGTCCTTGTGGTTGTAGTTGTCATTGTTGTTTTAGCCGGCCCTGGCTGGATTTGAACCCTTCAACCTTAATATATGTGACCGGCACCCTACCCATGGTGCTATGGGTGCCACCAGAAGTAGTAACATTATTAAGCTTCTCTCAAATCACTCAATTTGAAAGTCCCATCTATCTACTTTTTTTTTTTTTTTTTTGATACACAGAATTTTGAGAAGAAAAGATACTGGCTCGTTCTTTAAACATGTCATTTCCTCTCCCTCTTGCAAAAATTACACCAAAGAGGAGTTGTTTTTTCCAAACTAATTGTCTAATCAATAAAATACTTAGCACACGCTATTGGTTTCTTCCTGCATATAAAAAATTACTGATCACAATGGCATGCAGACACATACTGCTCTCTTTATCACGAAAGTTGGAAGTGACAGTCCAGAAGATGGTCCAGAAGGCCAAACAAAGGGTCACACATAACTACTAAACTCAAAAGAAGGAAATAAGTGCTCAATTTTTATAAACTATTCTAAGTGTGTTAAAAGAGAAATCAACTTAGACTGGGAGCAAATTACATAGTTTGTGGTGCTTTATAGATGTTGTAGTGCATTCATTGACAACAATAATATGGGCTTGCCTGGACTTACCAGTCGACACCCTCATTAAAATTACATTCTGATTCCCAGGACGGGATCCTAGTTTGTACTGAAAAGCACTCTCAGGGAAGAAAGATATAATAAGAAAAGTGAGGAGACCCTAAAATATAGGCAAAGTACTTTTAATGGCATATATTTCTTGAACTTTATCACAAGAGTGTAACATTGTCAAGTGTGGCCAATTTTAGATTAGTAAAATGAGCTGATATGTATTAGTAGAATTGTTTTCAGTGGTATCTTGTTCTTAATTGCCCTTATCAGTAAGAGAGGTAAACTAATTCAATACTCAACACTTGTCAAGAAAATATTTACTATGGGGGCCTGGTGCTGTGCTAAGAGCTAACAAAATAAACATGAATGAAATGTTGTGGTTACTCTCAGAGACTTTGCAATGTAGTGGGAGACTACAGAACAATAGACCATCAATTTTAATACTGAAGAGCAAACGCTAGATGAAGCCTGGGATACTATGAAAAGACATAGGAAAAACATCAACTTTTGATTAGAGAGTTAAGGAAGATGTCTCTTATGTCTCTTGTGGCCATGTTAATGGTTGTGTGAGTCAGGTTCCTAAGGCCTGTATGCAGACTTCAGCCCTGACCTAGTGGCCAAACAGCAATGCTTGAATTGGTGGTTTATTGAAAAAGATTTACACACACAGTCAACCAAGCCTCTAAAGTATGATTATTAAAGGTGGTTAATTAGGGAATAATCAACCACAGAGGAGGCTCTGAAAGTCACATCCCTGGAGGGGGTCCAGGTCTCTCGTGTGCCTG
>NW_003852405.1:31807722-31818349 GCF_000181295.1 Otolemur garnettii
GAACGGCTGGTCCTTTCCAGACAGAGCTTCTTGGAGGTAGGAGAGGTAGCTGCCCAAGTTGGGAGGACGTTTCCAGAATTCTCACTGCTGTGTAGTTCGTGTCTCAGTTGCAGTCCAAGGGTACTGGGGTCCTGGCAGGTGTCATCTCATCACTTTAGGCTATCATACACACATTTATTCCACAGAAGAACTCAATGCTCACGTAGAGAGGTAATGTTGTTGTTGGTTTTTTTTTTTGTAGAGACAGAGTTTCACTTTATCGCTCTCAGTAGAGTGCTGTAGTGTCACACAGCTCACAGCAACCTCCAACTCCTGGGCTTAGGTGATTCTCTTGCCTCAGCCTCCTGAGTAGCTGGGACTATGGGTGCCCAACACAACATGTAGCTGTTTTTTGGTTGCAGATTGGCCAAGGCCAGGATTGAACCCGCCACCCTCTGTATATGGGGCCGGCACCCTACTCACGGAGCCACAAGAGATAATGTTTAAGTTGAAGCTGAAAGATGAAGAGAAATTAACTAAGCAACAGAATTGCAAAATGCTTTGAACTTGAGTAGAAATTCAGTACACTATGGAACATAGTGTATGAGTTTCGAGTGTATGGGTTCAAGCCAAGTTAGACTCAATTCTTAGGAATGTACAAGGGATGGCTGCAGAATCTGTATATCATACACTTGTTAATTCACTAGCTGGTCTTCATTTTCTATGTCAAATTTGTATGTGTGTGTGTTGTCTCAGTGAAATCAGGAAAATTGCATACACAACTGTCCCATCTGTCAACCAAAAAGTTAGCTAAGAAATACAGTATTTTTTAATCAAACAAAAATAATTCACATGTCATATCTACATTAATTTTTATGATGAAAGAAAACATTTGAAATACCTCTCCCATAGTGGGAGAGTAATATCTTTCATCTTAAATTAGTGGTTGAGCAGAAAGGCTCCAGTTTCTCGATTAAGTCCACTCTGCCACTTACCAATCCTCTCTCTGTCCTATCCTCACATCGGTAGGCGGGGATGATGGTACCACCTCCATCAGATTTGGTGAGGACCACGTGAGATAATACATATAAAATACTTGACAGGTCCCTGAGACATCACAGGGGCTCAGCGGGTACTAGTGAAAACTTCTGAGTAAAGCTCCCCCAGCCTGAAGCGGGTCACAGATTATTTGCCTCCCGGCTTCACTTTTACTTGTTTGGTGAAGTTCAGGATCAGTCAGAAGAACCCGAGGAGCGAGGAAGAATTTATACTGGGCTGATGAGGTATTCCAAGGTTACTCTTATAGGATTAATATGACTCAGTCCTACCTTTAGTTTTGAAACTGTAAAATCTGGTAGGCCTGAAGGGAGCTGCTAACTTAGATAAGCTCTAGTTTAGAAATAATGGAGGAAAAGGACGTAATGCTTTTTTCCTATATTGTCATCCAGAGCTCTAGAGCCATTCCCAAGACAGAAATCTGTACAGAAATGATATTGAATATTTTCTTGTAGGATGTGATAGGTTGTACTTCTTGGAAATCTGACTAAGGCATGAGCGTTAAAAAATGAAGAAGCCTAGTGTGAAACATTATTTTTATGTGAAGAAACACATCGCTCTCAGGGGACTGCTGGTGGCCTCTTCTTCACATCCTTCACCTCCCTTATTAGCAAAAGGTGAGATTTTGAAGGACCTTGGACCTTTTCCTGAAACTTCTAACATTTGCTGTGGCAGAAGGCAGGTTCTCTCAGCGTGCCCTCTTCGGAACACCAGCACACACAGCAACAGAGTGGAAAGCTTGTTATTTTATCTTCTGGGCAGAGAGAATGAATAATGGACAGGAGACCGTGGGGTGTAATAGGATGGCCTGTGAAGAGACCAAAATGTTTTTCTCCAGAGCCCGAGAGCTCCACGGTGAGTTCTACTGC
Organism: Otolemur garnettii; assembly: GCF_000181295.1. Classification (NCBI taxonomy): domain Eukaryota; kingdom Metazoa; phylum Chordata; class Mammalia; order Primates; family Galagidae; genus Otolemur; species Otolemur garnettii. Next base: position 31,809,627 of record NW_003852405.1, read on the forward strand.
TTAGGGGAAAATGCAAGTACAGTTATTCCATCATGAAAATAGCATATAGTTATTATGATGATCTCTTTGTTCAGTGTAGATGGAAAAAAAATCCCAAGAGATGTAATATCTTTAGTTGTACTGAAAAGTGTGCTTTATGTCACTGAATATCAATAGATACAGCTAAGAAGATAAAAATAGATTTACCTTTCCATCACCAGAGCAGAAACTCAAAACACTAATGAAAAAGAGTGAGCTGCTCTAACCAGCCATGGCACAAGGTCACAGGAGGGCAGGGCCAGGTAGTCCGTCTCTGCAAAACCATCAGCGCTGCAGGACTTGCCAGGAGGGCAGGGTCAGGCAGGCCATCCCTGCAAAAGCACCAGCACTTGCTGGACCGTGTCTAACCTGCAACGATGTGAAAGCATGGACAGTCAGGTTCTCATTGCCATGTCCACTCGGTCCTGTCACAACGTGAGCTGCCTGTCCTAGTTTTCTTTCACGTAAGTTAGGAACTGGTATATGAACATCACCGAGGGAGCAGTTCTTACGATTCTGCTGACCAGAGAAGGACTCTCTGCATCAAAGAAAGAGGATGTCTACAGTCTACCAGTTAGATGCTGAGCCTCGGTCTCCTCAGGTGTCAGCTTTTTAATATCTATCCTTCCTCCCTTCCTTATACCTTAGTCCTTTCCTTCCTTCCTCTCATTCTCACTTCCTCTTCCTCCTTCCTTCCTTCTCCAAACTGGGGGATCTGGACTCAGTATTTTCTGTGACCGTATAAGCAGTGTGAGGGGCAGGTCACATGCTACATATGTGTGAACAGGGTGAACAGGTGCTCAGGTGGGCGGAGCAGATCAACTTCCAACTTACTGAGAGAAAAGATAAAGGTAAAACCAGATGCCAGAGCATAGGGGTCAGTCTGCCAAATAAGTATTTATTGTAATAGTGCAGCACATCTTCAACCCACATCAAAGGTTTAAAACAGTGCAATGATTTCCTCAAGCCTTTCAGTAGTAATTTTGTCCTTTGCTACGTAAGGCCGTTCAACCAATGAGGGTCCACATATATGACAGGGGTCCTATAAAATGATAGTGAAGCTGAAAATTCCTATTGCTTCGTGATATGACAGCCGTGGTAATGTCATAGAGCAATATGGTCATGTGTGTGCTCACATGTTCGTGGTGATGCTGGAGTGTGTATCACAGGATAGCGCCTCCAATTGTAAACCACACATGGCAACTGATGATGACAGACAGCTATGTTAGAGGTTTATGTATTTACTACGGTATGCTTCCTGTCATTATTGTAAGACTGTACTCCCTCCAATTATAAATTTTTAAAAAAGTGATCTGTACAACAGCCTCAGGCAGGGCTTTCAGGAGGCATTGCAGAGAAGCATTTTCATCATGCGAGATGACAAGGCCATGTGTGTCCTTGCCCCTGTGACCTTCCCGGGAGGTAAGACATGGAGGTGGAAAACAGATATTGATGGCCCTGACCCTGTGCAGGCCTAGGCTCATGTGTGTGTTTGTGTCTTAATTTTTAACAAAAAAATGTTTGAAAAGTAAAAAATAAAAATAAAAAACTCTTAAAATAAAAATGTACAGAATAATGATGTAAAGAAATATTTTATATGGCTTTTCAATGTATTTGCTTTAAGCTGTGTTATTTAAAAAGATCTAACAGTTCAAAAAATTATAAAGTAAAAGAGTTACAAAAACAATTAAAAAAAAAAGTTACAATGAGCTAGGGTTAATTTATCATTGAATCCAGTACAAACACACCAAAACTTGTGTGCCCCTGTAACAGTCTGAAATTTGAAAAAAAAAAAAAAAAGAAGAAGAATTGGAGTTTTCAAAACCTCACCTCCTGCGTTGGGCAAGTCATCTAGGTAGATTAACCAAGAAATGCTAGACCTTGTCCACACTGCAGATGAAAGGGGCCTCATTTACATTTCCAGAATTTTCAATTCTAGTAGCAGCAAAATGCACATTCTTCACATCAGCACCCAAAACACTCTCCAGGTTATATCATATGTTAGGCCATAAAACAAGCCTCATTCAATTAAAAAGGGATATTGTGTCATGAAAGCAGCAGGTTATACAGAAGAGAGTCACATTCCCTAACGCCCAGATACTGGTATCAGACCTGTATATCTGACAGTCAATTCTATGACTAAAGTTTTTATTCTTGAAGTGGATATATTCTACAATCACTGCAGTTTTCAAACATAGTAACATTAATATCCCATGTTCTATGGCACTTACCTGTCTAAGATCAAATGTTCATAATAACAATAGTGATCATTAGTATCTGGTCACATGGAAAATTTCATATTTCTGTGTTCCCTCATCAATACATCTGTGAAAAATGCTTTAAGCATGTATAGTATATGGTATTAATGTCTTTTTTTCTTTTTGAGATAGAGTTTCAGTTTGTCACTATTGGTAGACTGAGTGCCGCAGCATCACAGCTCACAGCAACCTCGAACTCTTGGACTTAAGCGATTCTCTTGCCTTAGCCTTCTGAATAGCTGGGACAACAGGCACCCGCCACAACGCCTGGGTTTAATGTATATTTTTTAAATAATTGTTATTTTAGCATACTTACATTTGCTGTTTGGAAAAAATAATGGGGATGTCATGTGGCCTATATAACTTCTAAAAAATTTTTTAGCCACTGTAGTTTAGAGTTTTATAATTTTACTATATAGAGGAACTTTGGAAATTTCCCATGTACTTTTCTATATAAATTAAATAAGCATTGGAACTCTAGTAAGATAGAACTAGTTATTTATGTGTGTGTGTATGCGTATAGATATATACCTCATATGATTGCAATGGGGGTGAAAAGATAGAATTTATTATAATGTACTTGAGGACTAATAAGACATTATGTAAGCGTAAACTATTGGACCAACATGTAACACTTATGATGCTAACTGTGTGGCGCACCCTGGATCCTGTGACTGTGACAACCACCACGCTGCAGAACCTCAGAGCACTCTGGGGTGAGCAAAGGCATGTCCCAGAATAAATATCACAAGTCTCTGTCCTCAAGATGCTTTCATTCTACATGTGTCTCAGAAGTCGCCTCTAACGTCAATATGCAGAGGGAAAATGGGAAATTGTAGCTAAATATACCTTTGTAAACAAGATTGTATTATTCTCTGCATGTCAACCACCTCTTTGTAAAATTTTATAATGGGTATTTTATAAATAAAGGTGCTTTTAGCTACTACTTTTCATTTTCGCCATTACATATGGCGACTTTACGGTCAACTTTTAGGACACGCTGTTCTATTGTAAGACCAGAGAACTATCCCCATAAATTGGAAAGAACCAAAGGCAAAACCTGTGTGCTGAGCTCCTTAAAGACAAAGACCCCTCAGGCTTGCTAGGACCTCTGCAATGGTACCTGGTATATAATAGAACGTGCTTACTACTTAGTGAATAATTTAATGAGTACAAAATAGATTATAGAGTATTAAAAGAAATAGTAGGTGAAAACATAGGGCAAAATATAAAACCACATTCAAATGTAAATAAAATTCTGTATTATGAATTTTTTAAGGGAAGGAAAAATCACTTCTGGCTAAGGAGAATCAATTAGGCATTAACAAGAGGTGGCATTTGACTGGACTTTATAGACTGGGGAGATTTGAAGAAGTAGAGATTATGGTATTTTTTTAGAATGGAGGCGTGATGAATCCAAAGGTCAAAAATGATTGGCAAATGCTAATATTCTAATGTTGTGCGTGTATTAGTAGTATATAATTTGATCGCTTTAGAAGGCACGATTGTTTTAGTACAGCTTTCAATCAGAGCAGGGTCATGAATAATGTTTGCTGCAATCTCAATGTAAAGGACTGTTTTTGAACAGTTAAGTAGGCTGAGAAATAGGAAACCGCATTTGAAAAAGTAATCATGCTGTGTCAAAAAGATAATTTGATTAAAAGTTAAGACATTTAAAATTAGTCATCAGATAATTAGAGAAATACTATTAACTACATGTTGACTAAATAGGAGCTCTCACTCCCACAGGAAAACCTATTAAGAAAAAGGTTATAAGCTCTGGAGAAATGTTTGCTGTTTGTCACTGTTTATGAAGAACTATTGCATTGACTGAAATGTATAAAGAACTAAATATTTTTCCACAGTTGCAGCCACCTGGTGAGTTGCTAACAGTCAGACAAAGGCAACCGTAAGAGAACATATTTATTACGACACCCCATACAGTTCCAGCCATAAAGAGTTCAACTCCAAAATGGATATTTCCCCTGGGCTATGAAATTCTGCTTCAGAAAAACCTCCCAAGGGGAATTAAATTTCCTTTTTCTTTTTAATTGATTTGATTTTATACTTTCGTAGTTATTTGATTGTGCTGATGCTCAATAAACATGTATTAAACTCCATGTGGCTAATACAAGCTCAGGCACCGTGGGAATAAGTAAGATGGGTTTTCACATTATTATAATAAAATCTTAAAATATAAACATTGCATCTACTATTGATGGCAAAGAAACCCAAAGGGATACTTTCTAACGATGTATATAAAGATCTAAAAATTTTCTTCATTATGTCCAATTTGATTGCACCACCAAAAACACACATAGGTGGCAAATAAAGACACAATTATGATCTATAGCACAATCCACTTATTTGAAAGATGAATGGGATAAAAAGACATATGATCAGTAATCATTTGTGTTGCCAGTGCTTCCCTAGATTTTGCCAAGAAAGATTCATAACTTTTATTTAATATGTAAGCTTATCGTTGGACACGTGAAAAAATACAGAAGATTATAAATATTGAGATAAATTACCTTTAATCCAATTCCACTAAAATAATGCAGTTGTATTTTGTTTGGATTCCTCTTAAAAAGTGTCAATTAAACTATTTGAAAAATAGAAACAGAAAAAAACATTTTTTATGGTCATGATTTAAGAAATAAACGCAGGTGTTTCCCACCAGCTCCAGTTCACCTTTAGAAATATCCCCTCCTTAGAGAAGGGCAGGACACGCTCACCTTTTACTCGAAATTGCTCATCTCCACTCACTCTACCTCTCATTCTTATGTCATCTTCTCTTACTTATCTGCAAGTGTACATTTTATTTTTAATACTCATGGGATCACGGTAATCCTTAACTCGATACTTGCTTTTAATATGTAGATATGTCTATAGATCCAATTTGTGCTTTGCTGGGTCTGCATGGTGGTCCAGGACACGGATGCCTCACAATTTCCCACCATCAAAAATTTCCTTGCTGATTTTTGTTAGTATAAAGCATGCTGCAATAAGTATAAAAAGATGTATAAAACGTAATGGGCTTTTTCTGGATTTAGATGTGAGGCTGATAAAGCAGTTTCTCCCCTTTGAAATTTTAAAAGAAAATTTGGAATTATCCTGCAGATGTTTTCCTGGGTTCATTTTATTCATTTATTTTACATTTATTTATTAAGATCAATTTTGTGCCAGGTTCTGAGCTGAACGTCGCAGATACGCTATTGAATAAGATAAAATCTAAACTGGTAAGGAGTTGAGTAGGGAACTTGGGAATCTTTGTACGCGATTTTACACATTATGGCAAACACTTTATGGAAGAAAATAGAAAAGTAACTAAGTTGGTCTAGAGGGAGGGAAGAACTTCTGGTGGAGATATTTATAATTAGAAACAGTGGGAGTCAGCCAAGTGAGATGGGTTGGAAGAAAATAATCTTATAAGAGTAAAAAACACTTATGAAAGTGATGAAAATGCAGCATTGCACCCTGACAATTTCTGGGCACGGTGTGTCTTTTCTCTCTAGTGGAAACCCTGGGCCAGCAGAGCGGCTGCATCCCCCAGCGGCAGCCCAGCCAAAAGGGAACAGGTGATTCAGATTCAACTCTGGTTGCGTTTTATAAAATGCTCTTAATTTCCTTGCACCTGACTCTTACAAAGAACTGTTTATGGCGCGAATAGAGAATTATTGGAAAAACACTGATGTTGTAGCTGCTGAAAAGGGCTACATTTTGTGGCGCTGGAGGGAGAGTAACCCTAGAAGCTGAGGCGGGGACAGCTGAGACCCTCGGAGTGCGGCAGAGAGAGAAACATTGATCACTGTCTTTCGGAAGCTCTTTTGCCCTCAGCCTTCCTGATGAAGGAAATTGCCCTATGTGGCTCTCTCAAACTATTGTGAGCCAAGTAGCTTAAATTGAACTTAAATTTAACTGAAAGCTGGATTGACCATCCCCTGTCACCCTCAACAATACCCCAACCATGATTTGATTGACATTCTCTTTAACCTTATATTGAATATTATATACAACCTTATATTGAGAATTATATTAGAAACAGCCAGATTGAACCCTACCCTCCATCTCCCAAGCAGAACACCTCTGAATATGGTCCCCACCCCACTTCAGTAGACTTCTCTGACTCTCCAGGAGGTGATCACTTACTATATCCAGCTGGTAGTACGGGCAAGCAGGATTAGTTGAACTAACTACTCTCGAAAATGAAGAACTAGACTCACATATTCAAACTGAACTGGAAATACTAAGGATATCAGTTAATTAAGAGACCAGGTTGGAAGAGTTGTCAACCGTGCCACCCATCACATATCATTACCAGTTCGGAAGGCCCAACAACTGGGACAACACTTTCTTTTTTTTTGATCTGCGTGCATCCCCATGGACTGTCCTGTGTGGAAGCTGCCTGCCCCCAAACACAGCCACTCGCACTTTAGGAATGATCTTAGAGACCTTCCTTATTTAAAGGAATGCCAGCAGCTTACCTGTAGCCCTCAGACATGTTACGATCTCTCTAAAATGAATTGTTCTAAGTTACTTGGGAGAACTTCCTCGTGGGGTAACTTACTGGATACTTATCCACTTTAGTCAGTTGTCCAAACAATAGGAATCCTCCAATCAGGAAAAAAAAAGTGTTGTAAAATTGGTCCCTGATTTAGCTGTGATGATCAATGTATAATACCTCAGCCTATGTGGCATTCAAGTCAGCACCGAATCACGGACTAGGCTTATTATGCATGATACACTTGCCCAAGACAGGTTTCTTCCTGAGCAATGCAGAGTCTATGGTTACTGACCTGTGCTGCTGTACCTTGGGCTAAATAAGAGATTAATACACAAACTATACAAGGTTCAATACATGAACTCAAGGAACTCTAGAAACCCACCTAGAAGTTTCTAAACTGAGATCCTAATGCTTTGTGAATAAAGCTGGTGGGCTCTGGGGACGTGAGAGTCATGTTTGAGGTCACTACTACAGTGACCTCATCCTGATTTGGCCTCATCCTGATTTGTGGAGCTCTGTTGAGAATTCCTTTACTTAAATTCTCTATGAGACAAATAAAACAGGTGGAATTCCAGCCTCTTGGTCAGATTAATCCAAGTGGCTGATGGAGCAGTGTATTTGCAGGAAAATTCACCAGCATCCAAGCCAGAGGCCGGTTTCCTCAATCACATTGCCAGACAATCTGACTGGCATGATTTAAGGCCTCTAGGCAAACAGAGCCAATTTCTCCCCAGTAGCTGAGGGTAAAGCAAGACCTTATTTTGATCAAGTTAAATCTTTACTATACAATACCTTACCTCACTCTGTGACTGATTCCTCTCTGCCACGTGTAATACTCTGAAAGTTCATCATTTAAGAATATGTTAATTAGTTATCTAGCCAACATGTGATACTTCTGGTGAAGGGAAACTAATTACTTCTAAAGAGATCCATTTCTTCCTTGGGAACATTTACTCTTATTTATATTGCGACTCATGTGACATACGATATGCATCCTTTTACATCTACCAAATCACTGGCCAGGGTTCGTGTGGATGGCAGACTTGCCCTAGACAGGTTTCATATTGAGCAATGCAAAGTTTGAGTAACTGCTAACACATTCTGCTGTACCTTGGGGACAAAAAAAAAAAAAAGTTACTATAAATCCTCTATAAAAACCATAGAAATTCAATACACGAACTTAAAAAAGGAATCTGATTTCCAAGTTAAATCTTGATGGTCTGTGGAATTTGTTAGGTGGGTGGGGTCTAAGAACTTAGAAGGCATGTTGGGAGCTTTCCATGTAATGCTGCTCATTAAAATTAGGCTAGATAAATAATTGTGGTCCCTATTTTTAATATCCCAGAATTCCAGTACCTTTAAAATCGTCATATTTCACTTTTGTGGCACCATGAACCAAAGTGAAATCTTTCAGGCAATTGCAACAAGACATGTTTAATAAAAAGTAACTGAGTTAAGAAGAGACAGATGTCTTCTGAAATAAACAAATGAGGAATGCAAGAGTTTCTCTTATTAAGTGGAGAGAGAAAATCTTAATAGAAACTAGGTATTTTCCTGGTGGATGTACATTACAGCTTATGTTAACAACATGCTATAAACCGTGTTCCTTTGATAGCTAGAAAAGTGATAAATCTGGAGCAAGCCAAGTGAAATAAGATTGTGTGATCTCACTCTGCCTTCGAGGCACAGAAGGATATGTGACTGCTGACCTTTCCAATGTAAGGTAAAGGGAATGTACTTCTTACTGTTACCTTGGTTTATGATTAAAGTTTAGTGAAAATAACTTTCTCTGAGAATACAATTGAGAGAAAATAAAATTAAGTGCGATTATAGAATGCACCTTTGCCTTAACTAATACACTCACCTCTATCCACAGCAGTTAAAAAACTATGAAGCATTTTGTGCACTGAGATGCCAAACTTGTGTTTGGCACAAGTAAATTC
>NW_003852405.1:31818369-31819602 GCF_000181295.1 Otolemur garnettii
TAACTAATACACTCACCTCTATCCACAGCAGTTAAAAAACTATGAAGCATTTTGTGCACTGAGATGCCAAACTTGTGTTTGGCACAAGTAAATTCAGGAACCCAAACAATTCACTTCCTTTTCTTACTGTGGTTTCGCTTAGTAGATTTTATTTTGAAGCTAAGTGGTACAGTTACAAAATATCTGCAGAAAGTTTCCAACATTAAAATGATTATCTTTGAATTTTCCTCATTTTCACAATCTTTCAAGAGTTAATTGAGGTACATATTTTTAATGTCCTAGAATCCTAGCACCCTTAAAATTGTCATGTTTTATTTTCTTCTTTGAGGGAGAGGGTGAAATTTGCAACTCATTTTGAGTCAAATATAAATTATGAATATGTAGAATATGCATGTAAGTCATTGTATTACACAAGGAATTATAATCCTTCTTATTCTATGATATAGATGCATTATAATGAAGGCATGTTTTGCATAAATTAGGCATGTGTTGTATTTATATGTTTTAATAAACACTAAATTAGTTGTTTATGGCATAGCTTTAGAGACAAGTTATGATTAAATAAATGGATCAATTTTATTTACAAATTGACCAAGGTAGTTTGTTGTTTCTATAGACCTTTAAATAAAAAGAGGGGCTTAAATTAGTTAGTAGCTTTGCTCCATCCTTATTAACTAAACACAGCTTATGGCCAAGATAGAGATGAATAGTTATCAAAATAATGAACGGCACTTTTCAATATTTATTCATTGATTGTCAGAAGAAGTCAAAGTTATTAATGAACATGATTTCTAAAGTTTTTTTTTTATGTCACCTTATGGAAAAGAAAATGTTTTACTGATCCAAATAATTGAATTCTCATTCCCTAGAAGAAATCTTTGCCATTTTTTTTGACTGAAAATTTTTAATAAGTTTTGCAATTCTGACTTTTTAGTTAGATGTTTACTATCTTTTGATTTCTATAGTGACAAAGAGGGCATTAATTTTTTTTTTTTTACTTATTACACGAGTGCACACACATACACCTTGTCCTTTTTAATCTTTTCTCCCATTAAGTTTATATCATCAAATAATAGCATTATGCAAAGTTTATTTCATTAATACTACACAAATATGTCATAGCTGAATCAGGTTGTGGACTATAATCTCATTTTTTTTTTGTATGAACAGCTATTTTTCCTTGAGAATTAGCAACTGGAGTATTTTTCACTTGCTTACTTCATAAGAATTTTT
>NW_003852405.1:31819622-31852912 GCF_000181295.1 Otolemur garnettii
ACTATAATCTCATTTTTTTTTTGTATGAACAGCTATTTTTCCTTGAGAATTAGCAACTGGAGTATTTTTCACTTGCTTACTTCATAAGAATTTTTCTAATTCATCCCCAAACTCTGGCATAAAAGCAATTCTCCAAGAACAATTCACTGAGTGCCTTCAGGCTGCTAAGTACGGCTTGGAGAGTCTGGGACATACGATACCTCACCAAAAACTCTCTGTCCACTTGGGGCTCACATTGGCTGTTATGACAGACAATAAATAATATCATAATAAATAAATGCCCTATCTATCATGTTAGAAGGGGTAGAAGCTATGGGAACAAGAAGGATAAAGTATGATGGGTAGAATGCAGAAGTCATTATTAAATATGGAACTAGACTAGATCTGTTTGAAAAGGAAACATTTGAGTAGAGATTTGAAGAGCCTTCTTTAAATCCTTGAAAGCAGTCCATATGAAGGGGCTGGCACAGAAGCTTGCCTGTGTGTTGTACAAACATGAGTGGTGAGAATTGACAGAGGAGGTGAGGGGTTGAAAACGGAGTCAGGAAACGGGGCTTACAGGACATGGGGCCTTGGGAACACCATGGAGACTTCAGATTCTATGCTAAGGGAAATGAGTTTATAGGGCTTGTGCAGAGAAGTGATATGATCTGAAATGTAAAAGGATTTACATGGATTTTATTGGGGGTTGGCTTCCCCGCTCTCTGAATCTAGTAGACCTGGTTGGATGACTTGGGTGAGCTAGAAGGTTCAACCGAGGTGGGTGGTAATTGGAAAGAAAAAATAATGCAAATAGAAAATGAAACCAGAGCAGCACAGGCAGCATGAATAGAGAATGAAAGTAACCACACAGGTTTCTGTGTAACCAGAAATTTTATTTAAGAAGAAAGAGAAAGTTTAGAGCACTCCCAAAGTGAGTTAGTTGGAAGTGGGTCTCTCTCATGAATGAGAAGAGGTGAGGGAAACAGACTTAGGCCTGCAGGAGTATAAACACCCTCTGGCTTCCCTTTGAAATTGGTTGTGACTCTTTCATTGGTCTGTCTGTGCCTCAAGGCATCATCACCCTTTTCCACTGTTCACTGATTATTGTCTCTTTCTATTACTCATTCATTATCAAGGTTACCTCCTCCCACATTCTTGGGACTTTCCAGACTACCTTGTTGCCCAGGCCAGGCTTCTCGCCCATCCCCTTAAACCCCATAATGTCCCTTCTCAGATTTGCTTTTAAAAGGATTTAAAAAATTTAAAGGATTCCGTTGGCTGCTGGGTTGAGAATAGTGGTAACTGGTAACTGGGTAGAAAGGGAAGAAGAGTGAATAGGCAATTATGGGGGGTCAGGGACCATATCTGTTGTTTGCACACATGAGGAGCTCTAAGGTTTTTGTATTTTCTTTTAATCATTATTGCCACGGCTCTCTGGCCTGGCACAGCAGTCTGAGTGGATTGCCAAATGAATGTGCCCATCCCGGAATTTCTGCTCACCATCATCTGAGGTCACCTTTCACCTCCAGGGATACTGAGTCTGCACCGTCCAAACGCATTCTCCTTGATCATTGCTCTCTCGTGCTGTTAGAGCAAATAGTCTAATAGATTCTTGAAAAGGGGCACAGTAGAAATATTTTTTGAATACTTGCGAGTCTGGAAATGTGTTTACCACAACCTCACAGTCTTCAGATACATTGGCAGAATAAATAATTGTGAATTTAGAGTCAATTCTCCTTGAAAACTTGAAGACATTAATCCTTTGCTCTCTGGCTTCTAGTATTGAATTTTCAAATCCTATGAATGGGGCTTTGTAAGGATTCTTTTCCTCCCTCTGACCTATTGGGCTTTTGAAACTCAGAAGCAATTTTTTTTTTATCTCTTTTTCAACACTGAGATACTGAAGATCATCTCAATGAAATTGTGTATTATTCATTTTTGGATAATTTCCTCTATATTTTCCTTTTTATTTACTGAAGTGCTATTTATTAAATACTAGGCTTCTCTACATTTGTCATTTTTTCTCTATTTTATAATGACTTTCTTATTTTAAAATGTTCCTTCTGAGACATTTTCTCAACTTTTTCCCCAGCTCTTCAATGAGGTTTTTGTTTTTGCTGTCATAGGTTAATTTCTATGAATTCCTTTTTGTTGTGCTCTATTTCTTTTATAATGCTTCTTATTTATTACTACATATCCTAATCTGATCACTTTTTTCTAATAGACAATGTTTTTTTTTTTCCCTTAACTCCTGTGTGCAAATTTATAACACTTTCTCTCTCATGTTTTTGCTCAGCTAAAGACATTGTTTCCTATTTCACTGAGTGCTGGGCTCCAGCCCTGGGTGTAGGGTCCTTTAAGACCCACGGAACTGGTGGCTACTGACTGAAGACAAGTAAAGTTAAAAGCACTGAGAGATGAAGAGACAAGACACACAGAATAGAGTGTTCAAATTTGGGGACAGAAGGGACCACTGCCAGCTTGTGGGGCTCCAGTGAGTGACCCTGAGTGTTTGTTCCATTCAGCTTCTATTGAAGCCTAGTTTCTCATTTAGCCCCAAGTGAGAGCTGAGGAAGGTAGTAAAAACATCATCAGTTTTCTCATGTTAGTCCTTATTCTACACATAATCATTAACTTTAAGGGTCTCAGCAGCCTTGAGAAATCCAAAACATGATCCTCCTGGGGGGGCAGCCTGCATCTGTGGTCATGCACGTAGATTCCTGGGGGGAGTTTAGACCCCTCCATTTTCTCTGTGGAGCAGATGTGACAGGTCTCCTCTGAAGAACTGGTGGAAGAGAAGAATTTTCTTATCTCTACACTAAGGAGTTTTCCTCTGTGATTAGGACACCAGCTCTCTTGCCCATATTTCAGGGCTTGAGCTGTTCCCTTGATCTCTGCCCTGGCCATAATACAAACACCCACAATGTATATTTGCTTTGACTGTTGACTGGGTGGGGGTTGGCCTGGTTAATGTTCTTTTCTGGGCCTTGCACACAGCTTCCTCTGTGGTCATTGTTCTTCAGAGTGTTTACAGACCCAGCAGGAGTGTTTGCAAACTGTATCCCTTACAGGCCAGGTCTCTAGTAAACCCAGGAACTGCTCAGACAAGTAATTTATCTGCTAGTTTAAAAGTAAGCTGGGTAAACTGTTTTACTCTGCCTTGCTCAGCTTATTTCTCTGTTTTTTCCTGTTTCTGGAGGTGTTTTCCCTTGACAAGAGTAGAGTCTCTGGTCCCCATTCTTTCTGCAACTGAGAAAAATAGAAAATTTTGTATGAGGAAAGTGTTTTTACAGGTTCTTACCACCATATTTACCCAGATACCACCATCTGGATTCAGCTTCCCACCTGGTACTACAGATGTCTTGTCCATGCTTCTACCAATGACTCTCTATCACCTTCACATCCTCAAAGATGTCGCGCCATCAATTTTTAAATCTTTTGCCTATATCAATTTTCTCATTCCTTAGGATTATTCTTACGGACATATTGTCACAGTATACTTTTTCTCATCTCCTCTTCACATTCTCTTTTGATCCTTTTTCACCTTTACCAGACTGCTCATTTTTTCTGCGTTTAGAGTCAAACTTCTGGAAGAAAATGTTTATGCTATTGTCTGTGTTCTCTTGCTTCCCTCTCTCTCAAATGCACGCACAATCAAACATTCCTCTGTTAATAACAGGCCACTTTTGTCTTGTTGGAACTGCTTTTGTCAAACTCTTAGTCAAATCATTTTTGCTAATTTTTCTCAACCTTCATCCTAACTGACCTGTCAACAGTATTTGACAAAAACTTATTTGCTAAACCTGCTTTGCTTGGCTTCTCGGGTGCCACTGTGTATAGTATTTCCTCCTAAGTCAAGTTCTCTTCAATTTCTTTTAATGGTTTTGTCTCATCTCCCTAAGACTCTTAATGTAGTGCTACATTAAGACCCAACCCTTTGCTCTCACTCCTGTTTGTACTAACTCCCTGAGGAGCCTCCTTCAGCTGCGTGGTTTTCAACACCCTCTATACTTTTCATATATGTCAAACAGGGACCTTTCACTTGAAGTCCCGAGTACTATAGGCAGACACTACCACACCCAGCTGATATATGTGTGTGTGTGTACATCTCTTGTGGAAGAGATGGGGATCTCAGTATATAACTTAGACCGATCTTGAACTCCTGGCTTTAAGGGATCCTTCTGCCTCAGCCTCCCAATGGAGGCTGGGATTACAGGCCCAGGCCACTGCACCTGTCCCTACAGGTGATCTCAGCGCTGGGATTACAGGCATAGCTGCACCTGTCCCTACAGGTGATCTCAGTGCTGAGATTACAGGCCCAGGCCACTGCACCTGTCCCTACAGATGACCTCAGTGCTGGGATTACAGGCATAGCTGCACCTGTCCCCACAGGTGATCTCAGTGCTGGGATTACAGGCACAGGCCACTGCACCTGTCCCTTTTCTGTTTTTAGTTAGTGACAATGCTTTTCTTCTAGATGATGAAATCAAATACCTTGAAGTCAATCTTTACTCCTCTCTTTCTTTCACAGCTCAAAATATAAAATAAAATAAAGTTTTACTTTATCCACAATGTGTATAGGGTGTACTACTTCAAACAAACAAAATGCTATTTCTCTAGTCTCAGTCATCCGCTCTTCTCCCTGGTTATTACAACAGCCCCTCACCTGGTCCCTTGCTTCTAACCCTCTGAAGTCCACTTTCAGTATATAAATGAAAAATTCTTTAAAAAATTAAGTCAAATAATGTCATTTCTCTGCTAAGAGCCCGGATTTCTAAGAGTCAAGACCAAAGTCCTTACAATGATCAACAAGCCAGCACGTGATTGGCATCCTCTTTCTTACCTCACATCCTCCCCACTACATACAGGAATCTCCCTGCTCATTTCACTGGAGGCAAACAAGACTGGTTGACCGTATGTCAACACTCCACATGAGCTCTTGTTCAACTGTGTTTGTTCTGTTCTTTGTTCTGCCTGGAGCTTGCATCCTGGATATCTGCATGTTTTATTCCCTTATCGTCTTTATTTTTTCAAGTAATTAATTAATGTTTTATTTCACAGTGTTCCTGGAGGAGGGAGGATACAAACGTTTTGGTTACATGTATTGCTTTTGCAGAGTTTGAGACAATGTTGTAATTGTTACCACTCTCCAGACGGTGCACACTGTACCCATCACCTGTGAGTTTACCCATCCCCTTCACCCCACTCCCACCTGCTTGATTCCCATTGAATTTTACTTAAATCTTTGCTCAGATATTATTTTCAGGTCAATCTTCTGTGATTAATTTTGTTTTAAAGTCCAAAATTATGTCAGCATTTTGTTTTTTTATGTTATTATCTATTAATGTGTAACATAATTAATTTAATATTCTTTCACTCCTCTCACTAGAATATAAACTCCAAAAGGGAAGAACATTGGTCTTGTTTTGTTCATTGACTTAGAGAAGAATTTCAAAGAAAAGGATAGAGACCAAACATAGGTGCTAAATTCAAGAGAAAAGCTCTTTTTAAAGCAACTATTATAGCTATAGTCCATAATATTAAAAAAAATCCTTTGAAATAAATGAACGATTATGAAATCTCAGAAGAAGAACAATCCATAAAGAATCAAATAGAAATGTTACAAATGAAAACTAAAATATATAAAATTAAGATATTTTGATGGACTTAACAACAATATAGATGATACATAAAAGAATTATACTCAAAGATAAAGCAACAAGGCAGTGGGAGGGTAAATTGTCAATATTTCCCTGGACATTCACATCATAGTGCCTAATAAAATTAACCGTATGTCTACCGTATGACTCAGAAATTGTACCACCAGGTAGTTTCCAAGAGAAATAAGTACGTAAGTTCATCAAAAACATGTACAAGAACATTCATGACTACTTTTTTGAAATAGCTAAAGACAAATTGCAAATAGAAATTGTCCAATGCCAGAAAATTTGACAAATAAATTGTGGCATATTGATAAAATAGAACAGTACAGAACAACGAAATGAATAAATTACCGGCATACGCAACGATAGGAGGAATCTCATAAGCATAATGCTGAATAGAAGAAACCAAATAAAAGAGTACATAGGACATAATTGCATTTGTATTAAGTTTAAGGATAAGCAAAACTAATCTATTGTAAAATAAATCGGAACAGTATCTACCTTTGCAGGTGGATGAGTAACGAGTAGGATACCAGGAGATACTATGAAACATTTTGGAGTGCTGGATGTTTTCAAAACCTTGATCTAGTAAATGATTGCATGAATGTAGGCTAAATCTCAAAAATGTTTGAAAATTGTCATTTGATTTATGTTTTTATTTTTTGACATAAAAATTATCTCTAAAAACTGATTCCTAAAAAGCAATCAAATGCAACGAATCCCACCATATTTTATTATGTTTGCAGATAAAATTCTTATTCTCATATATATGTATGTATATTCATAGCATGCACAGTAGATACTTAAGTATTTATTTAATAAGATTAAGAGATAAAGCAGACTCTCAAAAATCAATTATTTATATTTTGCCAATAGTAATAATAATCTGTCAAATCTAAAATCTGGTGGGCCAGACACAGTGGCTCAGACCTGTAATCCTAGCACTCGGGAAGGGCGAGGCAGAGGATCCCTTGAGCTCTGGAGTTCAAGACCAGTCTGAGCAAGATGGAGATCATGTCTCTAGTAAAATAGAAAAATTAGGTGGATATTGCATTGTATGGAATGTGCCTATAGTCTCTGCTATTCAGGAGGCTGAGATAAGAGGGTTATTTGGACCCAGGAGGTTGATGTTGCTCTGAGCTAGGTTGATGCCATGGCACTCTAGTCTGAGCAACAGAGTGAAACCCTGTTTCCAATAAGTAAATAAATAAACAAATAAATAAAATCTGGTGAATAAACATTCAATTAGAAAGATAAATTGTAATTGTCCCTTCCTCAGAAAAATAAGCATTTTTTCCTACATAATTGCTTGACTATAGAAGATAATACACAAATCATGGAATGATAAAATAGTTTAGTCATTTGTCTTCTAATTACCAGTTCAGTCAGACACAGGCACACTTTGAAATATATTATAAGAATTAACATAATCCCTATATTCAAGAGGAAAATTTAGTTTATTGGTTTAATAATTGCATAGTGATAAATTATTATAGCATATTTAGACAGAATTATAATCTTGTGAATGACGAGTTTGCCACATCACAAGTTAATTCAGAGTGATTACACTGTAGCCTTTATTAGGGAGAGAGAGACAATATGTGGTTACTTCCACTTTTAATAAAGCAGCATCAATTCCACAATATTGTCGGTTGTTATCATACAACTTCATTATAATGCCATCAATTATTTCTAATCTATTTAACTGTATTCCTGTCTTTGTCTCAAATACTTATATAAAAATTTTAACCTTGTCTTATAAATTAATAATAAAAAACTTAAAAACTAGCACTTTTTCATGTATCTATTTTTTTAAGTAGACTGTAGAGTGAAACCAAAGGAACTATGATTAAATGAGACATAATTGCCAACTGTGAAAAGTCATGTCTAGATTCATACTTTATTTTCTCATTAAGCACGTTATTTAGGATTCTGAATTTTAAGAGCTTATGCAATAATTCAGTCTTTATAATAGTTGACGATAAGAATTTTATGTTTTAACGTTTTCTGAAAAATATTCTTCATCAGCATCTTTCTAACATCTGGGGATAAATGAATCCATCATTTCCAGTGTCAAAAAAGTCCGGTCAATTGAATTATCTGGTTGGTTTATCCTTCCCCTGTACTTTAGAAAAATGCAGCAGGTGCTCCATTTCATGGTGATTATTTAATAAACACGCTAAATTCTCATGCACTGTGAAGAAAATGGCAACACTACATTTATAGACGGATCAACAAGCAGTCTTTAAAAGAAACTATTTCAAGCCACTTTAATGTTTCAATAAAATTAAGTGAAATATTGCTATTTTTTCCATTATATAGTGACATGGTGACTTGAAACACGTAAATTACTTTAGTTTTTAATCCTAACTTTTCTTAAAACCACTAATTCTGGCTCATCAGCTTTCAACATTGATCTGAAAAGTAAATAACAGTGAGCAAAGCACCTGCTTTGCTTTCAAAGGGCTTCAAGTTTGATGATGAAGGCAGAGTTGCCACACTGACCTCAGCCTGCACTCCAAAAAAAAAAAAAAACAACCCAAAAAACCAAAAACAAAAACATAAAAAACCCACATAATGGAGAGTCATGTACCCAACTTGTCTTCAGTTAAGTTCTCAAAGTTTTCAAATTAATTACCATGACATTTTATGTAATATGTTATACAGTTGATCTCAAAGTGATTTCTTCCTTAAAAGTCAAGAAATGTTGATAGAATAGATTCATTGCCATTGGATCGAGAATCAAACTTCATCTATTCCTGTACTTTCCTTTATTTTATTTGTTCTTCAGGGTTTTTTTTTTTTTGTTGTTGTTGTTTTTTGAGGCAGTCTCACTTTGTTGCCCTGGGTAAAGTGCTGTAGCGTCATAGCTCACAGCAACCTCAAACTCTTGGGCTCAAGCGATCCTGTTGCCTCAGCCTCCTGAGTAGCTGGGACTACAGGAAGCCACCACGTTGCCAGACTATTTTTTAGAGACTGGGTCTCACTTTCACTCATGCTGGTCTTAAACATGTGTGCTCAAGCAGTCCACCCGCCTCAGCCTCCCAGAGTGCTGGGATTACAGACGTGAGTCACCACTCCCAGCCCTCCTTGTACTTCCCTTTAACTTCTGACGTTTTCAACTTTGCCCTCTGAAATTCCTGTTCTATTCACAGAGTTACTCTTACATATCATTTTTCTGGAACACCTTGTCTAACCTGGAATTTAAATCCCTATGACTTCACTTCACTTAAAACTTTCTCAAATAGAAGGTGACCATCCTCTTCTTTGCAATCAAAATTTCCTAGTCCAACTAAGAAGGCAGTTATCTTTTCACACTCCCCTGAAATTTTGAGGTCTATATTTTTTCTTCCTAAAATAACTATTCCCCTATAAATGGGTTGCATAAGATCATCTCCCTGTACACAGGCCTCTGATGTCTCCACCTTATTTTGATGAAGATTTTGGCACATATTTAAAAACTTTTCTCTCTTTCCCAAATCCTATAATTATCTTGGATTAGTAAAACAGCCAGTTGTGTGACTCATCAAATCCATTTTCTAAACAAATATGTATTACACATTTTAATGTGCTGAGCATTACATATATCATTATGAGTGTAAAGGTGATTATTTCACAGCCTCTAGCCTGAAGGAGCTCATATTGAGGGCAGAGAGTTGAATCAAATGGTTATAGGAACATCTTTCATGAACCATAACTTATTTAAAGACCTAAGGAGAGGTCTTTAAATTAGTCCCTGACTCTGATCTAGCCTGTTACTCTGAGACCCACATCTTCACTCCGTACCTCTCAGTCCCTCCACCCCTGCTACCACCCACCAGAACTCCAGACTTCATTCTTACTGAACTTCTCCCCGTGCCGTGCCTTTTCTAATTCTGTGCTCTTTTTCATATGCTTCCATCTGTCTGAAATATCTACCACTTCTCTTGGCCATCTGTCCAACTCCTGTTCATACATTTTAGCTGGAAAAATTAACTATCAGATGAAAACTTCCCTGATATTCTGATAGAGTTGTAAACACAAACTCTTCTGTTCTTCTCTGCCCTTTGTGTGTTCTGGTGCTGTCATAATATTTTACAATAATTATGAAACGCCATCTCTTTGAGATGTCTCCGGGCTCCTAAAAGATAGAGTCTAAGTATACGTACTTAGTGTCTGGGACAAAATACGTGTTCAAAAGTTCTATGAACTGAAGACTGATGTATAAAAGAAGAAAGATGTTGGAGAAATTAATATCAAAGAACAGGTTTTTTATTCTTCTGATGTTCCTCAGAAACGCCGTTCTGGTTAATAATTGATCCATTTTTCAGTGTAATGAAAATTGACTCTTAAGTCTTTGAATTGTCTAGACATCTTTATTAGTCAGGTAAGCTAACTTCTTTAAAAAGTAAGCCAAAAATTATGGGGCTTAACCTAGTAGATTTTGTTTATTGCTTTTGTAAATCCCAATGCCAATGTTCTTATTAAGTACTGTGTAGAGCTGTTCTCTATCATAGGTTGTCTCTCACAAATTCAAGCTTAACCCAGTTTTTGAAGCTGACATCTCTTAAATGAGGTTTCTAAGTTACTTGAAATGGAAGAAGATCATGTATACTCAATAATCCCAGCCTTTAATTCAAACTTACCACTTCGGCTCATATTTCATTAGCCGGAATGCTGACATAGTACTATCTAGATACAAGAGGGACAGCAAGTGTCCCCAGGTCCAAGTTTACACTCTAGAGGATTACGGATATTAGGGATGGTCAGCCCTCATGTCATACAAGTGAATTGGCATACATAGGTATCTGCAAACAGTAACTATTGTCTAGAAACCAGGATCTGATAATTGAAGAGACTTCAACCTCCACATATCATGTATCTATAGATGACTAATAAAGAGACCAACTATTCTTTGAAAAATATTCTTTTTAATTTGGATAAATGTTTAAAGTTATAATTTGGGAATTTTATAAAATGTTGAACCATACCTGGATCCTATACATTGTATTTCCTATACATTGCATTGGAGGAAATGTCTTTAGATGAAATATGCTTTGGAAGAAATATGCATAGTTCAGTCTAAAAAAAATAGTTTGAATTTAAAGTTCAGAAAATTGGTATCAGGTGTTAGAATTTTGCTCTGTCCTAATCTAAGTTACCTAATTTTCTGTGTAATGCTGATTTCCTGTGCAGTTATTCCTTCCTTCTTATTTTTCTTTTTCTGAGACAAACAGCCTTATGTTTTAGCTTAGTTATAATAAAAAATGAATATTTTTGTTATTGGACTCAGGCACATACACAGTGTCCAGAGTCTCAGGCTATTTCTCTGCCAAATATTTTATCATTTGGTGTCTACGTGCCAAAAAATTACAAGGTCCTGGACTTTTGTAAAATTGCAATTAGATTAAATTAAAGAAGATAATTTCCTGTAGGATATATGAAATATATGTTAATATAATTTTTCTTAGTGCCACTACTCCTGACTACCACTACGACATGAATTTGTAATAATCATTTTATCTCTTTACTTGATGAATGTTTATTATGTGTTTGTCCATGTGTGAATCTCAGTATTTGGTATGAAACATACAAAGGTTAGTATCAATAAAACTAATTGTAAAATTCCAAAATGTAGTGTTTTTCAAAGTTAGTAGACATAAATCTCTTCTTTTTTTTAAAAAAAAAAGAAAGTTTTAACTTACCAGAGCTCAAAAAAATTCTACCTTAGGAAATATTATCTTTTTGTGTCCTGGCACAGACACAGTAAAGGAAGAATGGCATAGTGGGATAACACGGGTATCGGAAAGTGACACGGTGAGTCTGGATTCCTCCTTACCACTTTGCATGTGTCTGATATAAAGTGAATTTTCTGACATCTGTGAACTTCACATTTCTCCACTGTAAAATAAAATTGTTTTATGCTTAAATTAGAGAACATATAGGAAAAAATTATACAGAACGCAAACCCTAGTAGTTCCTTGATAAGTGTTAATTTGAGTCTTCTAAATTCTACTTCTCTCTTCCCAGATGAAAATGTGAAAAAGCTTTAAAGTATTTAGGCCTCCATGTCAGTTACTAAATCACAACCACCATCTCCGAACCTTCCAAAGTGCTAAAAAAAAATAAGTGTCTCCAAACGATGTGTCACCTAGAAGATGCACACAGATACATTTTAAACACCCACAGCATAGACTCTAAGGAGAGACCTTTCCACACTTAACCAAAATACTCTCATCACAGATATTATTTCAAATGCCTAATAATGTAAAGACCTCTGAAAGTTAGTTTTGAAGGAAAGGGCCTCTAACTTGCAACAGTGAAATAATCCTGCTCAAAGACTAGGTACTCCATCACCAAACAGCAAAAATACAGCAATAAACTGGGAAGAAAAATATTGGTTAGACATTTAATTTTTTATTGGCAGACTGTACTCGCTGGTGAATGATGGTTACATTATTTATCTTATCCATCTATCCAGTGTCTCTTTCTATTATTCATACATTCATTCACTAATTCTGCAATTATTTTTCTTTCTTTCTTTCTTTTTTTTTTTTTGCAGTTTTTGGCTGGGGCCGGGTTTGAACCCACCACCTCCAGTATATGGGGCCAGCGCCCCACT
Organism: Otolemur garnettii; assembly: GCF_000181295.1. Lineage (NCBI taxonomy): Eukaryota > Metazoa > Chordata > Mammalia > Primates > Galagidae > Otolemur > Otolemur garnettii. The sequence goes on from NW_003852405.1 coordinate 31,831,869, forward strand.
CCTTGAGCCACAGGTGCCACCCTCAGCAATTATTTCTTAAGCACATGTTTCTTTCCGGACATTTTGTAGACACTGAAGTAAGAGGTGTGCAAAAATATACCTAATTCTGAGCCTCATGGAACTTGAATTGATTTCATCAGAATTAGCTAACATTGATATCTGGTATTATTGGTCTTAATTTTTATAGCAATCCTATAAGATAGCAGCTTAATGATCACAATTTCATTTCATGCACCTGCTAGAATGCAAAGTGATAATGGTAAGGTCACATAACTACCAAGTTCTGGAACCAAGGCTGTCTGATTCTAGCGTCTGCATACTTAACCGTCATGATACATGGCTATTACTGTATCATTGCGAAGATGCATCACGAGAACTCCTGAAGACTTCAGTCTTCTGTAGGAGGGAATATATGAATTACTCCGCCAATGGTGTTATACATTTCATTGCACAGGTTGAAGAATCTGAGTAATAGAAAAGACTCCTATTATCAGAAGGGCTACTATGAGAAAGCAAATTTTTAGATGACACTGAGCTTTGGGCATTATGAACTTTGCTTCAAAATGAGTCTGAATTTTAAGATATACGTTTATATAAACTAGTTCGAGTTACACTGCATTGATATGTTGAGCTGCTCTGTCTCACTTGGCTCAAACTGTGACATTATATTTTCAAAAGCATTGAGGGCAATCACTGCCATCATTTTTTACTAGCCCCTCCTAGAGTTGTTAGTAAGTGGATATGTTTCCAATATGACAGCTGCAACCAAATGTCTATTTTAGGAGAGACGATTATGAATGTATAGATAGATGGGCAGTTCACTCTGTTCTATTTACTGCTTCATACAAGTTACAACACTAGTGTGTATGATGCAATGGTTTGTTTTCGAGGACGGGGAAAATATTTCTACTTAATGAGTTTCATTTTTCACTTCTTTCGATTCTACTTTTCTAACAAAGTACCAATTGTATAACTTAGAAAACACAAATGCGCTTTAGGATATAATTCTTGCTTTAGGAAAAAGAGTATATTATTTACTTTGAGAGTCAAGGCTTATTAATATAAATCATTGCATTGTTAAAAAGGGAAACACTACAGTCTGATTTATATTTTCTTTTATAAACCTCCCACCCCATTTTTAAAAAAATAACTACTTGTGCAGCTATAACCCAATTATAGCCCAAGAATATGGGGAAAGGAGAAAGGGAGGGGAGGGAGGGGGAGGATGTGTGGAGGGAGGGTAATTGGTGGGACCACACCTATGGTGCATCTCACAAGGATACATGTGAAACTTACTAAATGCAGAATATAAATGTCTTAACACAATAACTAAGAAAATGCGAAGGCTATATTAACCAGTTTGATGATAGCATTTCAGATTGTATGTAAAACCAGCACATTGTACCCCATGACTGCATTAATGTACACAGCTATGATTAAATAAAAAAATTGTAAAAAGTCATTGGAGGAAACAAAGGTCGCTTGGAAATATTACTTGATATACTCCTAAAAAAAAAAAAAAAACTGAAGTTAATGTTTTAACCCTTCCTAATAAGTACTTTATTTTTGCTAAATATTTGACCAAACATTTTTTGACTGTATCAAGTATAATATCAGTGGAATACATTTTCTCAACAACAAAAAAATACATTAACTTAGTTTATAATTCCTACATGATTTTTTTTCTCTCGTCTTGACCAACTATTTCAGTATATTAAGAAAAGAGAAGATTTGGCATATCATAGTCAATATTTTATTTTCCATGCAGATAAATTTTAAATAAAATTAATTGATTTAAGACCTTACAATTTTTGGCACTTTTGATATTATTTAAATATAAATAGTGTGTTCCTCTTCAATTTATTTTGCATGGCAGAGTTGTATTTTACTTAGTTTATATAGGCTTTGCCAGTCTTGTAGTCTTTTTTGTTTTAATCTTCTTGGTGTGAATGGGAAAAGATGATGCCTAACTTGATATATATTAAAGATTACAAATAATTTGAAAAAAAAAATGTCTGGAATATAGTAGGCATTCAATAAACAGCAGCTAAATTTAAAAGGGCAAAAAAATTATTTGAGACAGATTTTAGTAAATGGTTGTCTGAATCATAATAAATTCGTGAAATGCATATGGCCACAATTTTGATCCTATCGTGTGTCCACAGTCATTTGGTGACTGTATTAAAATTGCCTGCTCAAGTGTTTCCTCGGCTGGCATTGAACTGTTTTATCTACGGTTATTCAGTCACCACTAGATGGTGTTCTTACATGTTAGTATTTTTTTAACCCAGTCTTTCACCAAAAAAGAGGTTTAATTATCTCTTCTTTCATTCTTTCCTTTCTTCACTTACTCATTTGTTCTTTCATTCATTCATCTTGTCCATCCATCCGTTCACCCATCTATCAATCCACTCACTCTCTCTGCCATTCACTTAATAAAACTTTATTGAAAAAACAACTGTGTGTTGGGCAATGGAGATTAAAAAATAAAACAAAATCAAGAAAAAACTCAAAATGTAAATCATTCCCATCCTCAGCTCATAGACTGCTTCAAGTACTTTCAACTCCCATTCAGAAGCATTTAGTGGACACATACGTCTGTCATCCTCTGTTCAAGATGTTGTCAGCATAGGTGAAGAATAAACAGAAAAGCACCTTCTCAGAGCTTGTGTTATTATAGAAAACAAACAAACCCACCGTCATATAGACTAAAAGAAGGTAACACGATACAGGAACCAAAAGGCAGCAAGGAGGATATGAGGAAGACGCTTTACTGAACAAAACCCTTCCTCGAGCTCAGAAATGCATAACGTACAGAAATAGTTCCATAATTAGGATTCTTTTCAATGTCTGGGTTTTGGTTACACTAATTGCCACTGTCCTACTGTGCTTTAGTTTATCCTGAAGCTAAATTGTCCAGGAATCATAATTAATTTTTATTTTCAACTAATTAATGCTTTTCTAAAGTAGTTTATTTTAGAGGGCAAATGATCTGTCCGGCATCTTGTATTCCTTCACACTATTAGGCTAAAATGGAAATTGAGGCCGTCCCTCTCTTTCCTCTTTGTCCTTCTGAGTGTGTCTCTGGTGAAGAAAACTTCCTAGGAAGAATTAGATACTTGTAGAGGAAAAGAACTGCTGATGCCTCAGGCATGTCTGAACAAGCTTTACTGCCCTATTTATAAGACAACAGGGTGCTTTGCTTGGAAAGCCCAGCTTCTTCTGGGAGCCCACAGGCAAATCTGTTACCAGGCAACAGCTGATTTCTTATGAAAGCCAAATATAAAAGCCCACATCATTAATTAAACAGATAAGGATTCCGTCTTCCCACAGTCACTACCCTGCAAACACTGGCTCTGCATCTGATATGCATCAGTCGCCATGCTGGCTTTCAAAGATGCTCCTGTTTTCAGATCTATATAGTGACTAAATGCAGTGAGGTTAAGAAGAGAAGTGGCCTGTCGTGAAAGGTTGCTTATTAATTAGAACAAGTGAATAATTTTTTTATCTATCAAAAAATGAGGTTGTGTTGGCCAGGCACGGTGGTTCACGCCTGTAATCCCAGCACTCTGGGAGGCGGAGGTGGGTGAACTGCTTGAGTTCATGGGTTTGACAGCAGCCTAAGCAAAAAGTGAGACCGTGTCTGTACTAAAAATAGAAAAAACTGAGGCAAGAGGACTGCTTGACCCTGAGTTGGAGGTTGCTGTGAGCTATGATGCCATGTCACCCTACCCAGGGCAGTAGCTTGAGAGTGTCTCAAAAAAAAAAAAAAAAAAAAAAGAGATTGTGGCCAGGAGGTCTCTAGTAAGCGGTAGAGAAGGTACACAATTATTCAGTATAAGAGACTTCATTTCAGTCTTATATAAGGAGAGGACGGACAGGCAGAATAAACAGTTTCTAATGGAGCTAAGGGAGAAAAAAATAATGTTATATAATCCCAAATCTTAGGGAGCAGTCCCTTCTGAGTATTTAGATCTACAAAATTATAGAAGAGGGCGGTGTCCTACAACTAAGCAGTTACCACGATGTGATAGTTTTCATTCTAAATATAAAACAGAGGCTAGCTGTACTGCATCTACTCCTAAACTCTATAAAGCCATGACAAGTAAGTGCACCAGGTACCGAAAGGAAGGAAGACCCAGTATCCAACATTGTCACTGGTAAAATATAAGTGACAGGAGGCAGGGAGACTCAACCTAACATTCCCACTATCAGGAGATGATAGAAAGGTCTTTGTAGGTAGATGTTAATGTGACCAAATATGAGCTATTCTGAATATTTTCTCAGAGTATTTTGCTGAGAACTGACTCGCCTTTCTCAATAATAATCCCTATAATTGTTTTAAATATTGATGTAAGTACAGCTTACAGTCCTGACAGGTAGACAGGTGTCTAATGAATACACAGGAGTATTGATATGGAAGCATCTGTTTGTATTTTTCAAACATTTTTTTTCTGACACTCTCCTTTCTAATGTAAGACCATGATGTGCTTGAAGGGGAGAATGTAGTTGACCAAACCCCATGTTTTGTTTTGCATAAGTTCACATGATGGTGGGCTGTTTCACTAATTCATTTGACAGGTGGACAGAATTCTCCATCTAGCCAACTTGCAGCTTGAGCAAATTTTGACTGAAATTTTTGGGTCTGAAGAAATTAATAGATGTATGCCTATTATAGGGACAACTACCTTCCAGTGTTGTAGCTTGGGTTCTCCAAGTTGATTAGAAAAGCTTGTCACAGACCTTGCACATTATAAGCAATGCTCCCCAGCCTCCTTTAACAATTCCTCCAGAATGGACTCGCAATCTGCACCTGCTGAGGTATTAAATACTTGCCTTCCAGGGGCTAGAAAATGTTCAGACTGTCCTCTGTAAGGTGTCTCTCATGGTAGGATTGGGAACCAGAATGACAAGAGGTGAATTAATGTTATATGGGCAAAACGCCTATACGCCTCTGGCCAAAAAAGCCATTTGAGAGAGAGCAGTGAAAAGACTTTGTGCAGACATACTTGTGAGAAACTGAGGCAGAATCCCATTTGGCCGGGTTGGTTGTGAGCCTAACATGACCAAGGCTTTGGCTGGAATAGCATTTACTGCATTAAGGAATTACGGTTGACTTTATAAGTTCAATAAAAAAGCCCTTTGGAAAACTGGCCAGATACCCATCAGTAACCTTTCCTGATCTGTGGTAAGTAACAAAGGTTGCTTGCTGATGGGTCTGTGAATGGAAATGTGCTCAAGGACCTCAAGAGAAGAGGAATTTACCCAATGCATATAGGTATCTAATGGCACAGATGAAACTTGGGCTCATGAAAGGCTTTTGAGAAGTCCAGCTGGAAAATTCCTTATCAAAGTTTCCAGCAAAACCCCCCTGACTTAGGGCCTACATGGAAGCAGAAGTTTGCATACAAATTTCTGTATGCCCAAGAATTTTCCTTAAGACTTGCTTAAAGATTCAAAGTAACAGCCTCCAAATGGAAAGGTCAGCAAGGGCAGGTATTCAATCTACCTTGTTCCTCCATAGCCTCAGGCTTCTTCAGATAAGAACAAAGAAGTAAGGACTAACAACATATTCTCCATTAAGTTATGTTAAATAGGGTTATGTTGAAAGAGTTATGTTAAGAGGTGTATGTTGAGTGGATTATCAGATTACTAGGAGCTAATCATGAGGTAGTCACATGATATTTAATTGGATCAATGAGGTCATTGCTGTATTGTGCACATGTACAAAATTCCCTGTATAAACCAACCGTAAATAAGGAAGCTCGCCATTTTGCCTGAGCAAGCAGATGGTCACCTTTATTTAAAACATAATTTCAATAAGCATGCCTATTCTCTGTGACATTGCTTTTCTGCAAGACCCTTATGGCAACAATGTTACTACAAATTTCTTTAAAAATACAAATGCTTTAATGTTTTTTCATAATTAAATTCAACTTATAAAGGCCAGGAACAGTGATTCATGCCTGTAATCATAGCATTCTGGGAGGCTGAGGCAGGTGGCTTACTTGAGCTCAAAAGCTGGAGACCAGCCTGAGCAAAGTTGAGACCCTATTTCTACTAAAAACAGAAAAACTAACCAGTTGTTATGATGGGCATCTGTAGTCTCAGCTATTACAGAGGCTGAGACAGGAGGATCACTTGAACCCAAGAGTTTGAGGTTGCTTTGAGTGAGGCCGGTGCCACAGAGCTCTACCCAGGGCAACCAAGTGAGACTCTGCCTAAAAAGAAAATAAATATATAAATTTATATTTCTCTAGTAGAAATGCCACAGAAGTTTTATTATGTCCTCTTTAGGGTACCATATCCAGAAGCACATGATGTCTGTCTGATGATATCAATTTTGATCATTCAGTTAAGGATTTCTCTATAAGTTTCTCTGGACTCTTCCACATAATTACAAAATTTTTCTCTAGATTCCTGCCCAAACCACTTATTACCATATGGGTTGCAAAATGTTGATTTTCCAACTCCATAATTATTCTATATTTCTATTTTACTTCTTTATTCTTTAATTAAGTTATGTATTTCGTTATTATATGGGTTCATAGGCACTTATTTACTTAATGTAATGAGAAAATTGGACTTTGGGTTACTGATAAGATGAACATATCAGTGCTAAATTACTTGATTTTGATAGGCAAAAGAATATTATTCTTTCTTGAAAATACATATTATGGTGTTAATGGATAAAGTTAATCATGTTTATAATCTACCCTCACATGGTTCAGAAACCAAAAACACATATACATATATAAAATGTTCATATATAGATGTGTGTGCATATGTGTGTGTGATGGGTGTGTATATACAAATAATAAAGTAAAAAGCAAAAATAGAATAAAAATTGTTGTATCTGGTTATACAGTATATGTATTTTCTCCTTGTTATTCTTTAATCTTTTTAGTAAATTCAATATTTTTTCAAAATAAAAAGGAAGAGTAGCAAATATTCAGTATCAGATCTAAATTGTTGATAAATTAACTCAGATTCATGTTTTACCAATGTTTTGTTTCGATGTAAAGATAAAGATACTTAGAGAGTGCTTATCAGGTTCAGATTTTTCTAGGTATTCTTACCTGCATTGTCTAATCTAACCTCTTCTAACAACCTGATGACTACATGGTGTTATCCAAACATTTCAAATGATAAATGTGACTTCCGGTGCATATTTTTATGAGGTCACATAATTTTAGTAAAAATCTATCTCTGGAATCCCAAGCTGTCTGACTTCAAGTTAATGGTCTTCTTAATCCATCAATTTTCTCTCCTAATTATACCCCCTTTGCAATTGCTCATATGCATGCTATACTACCCAAAATAGTCTGAATGCAACAAGGGAATATTTGAAAAACAACTTTTCAATTTCATATTTTAAATAAACATTTCTTATGGGCCCAAGATGTTTAGAGCAATATATTCATAGCACCAACTTATTGGTAAATTCATATATCTTTTCTTTTTCTGTCTTCACCATATGTTTTTCATCCAGAAGTTGACTCAGTCATTAAAACACACATTCAAATCTGTACTTGACATGATGAATATGATTCTTGATGTTTTGCTTACTATAGCTGTAACAGTGATTCCCAATGGGGGGTGAAAAGGAAAAATTTGGACAAACATCCCCTCTCTGGGCTATCACCCTGTGCTCTCAGGGTATAACAGAATCAGCATATGATTTACAACATACATATTTTGAAAATGTCCCCCATATAATTCTTTACAAATCTCCACCAACTTTTTAATAATCTCATTGTGTAGGTTAGTAAAGTTATATTCTGAGAGCTATTACATCACAATCTCTGCAGACAAATTAGGGGAAGCAATTACACTTTTGTGACAAATTGCTCTTGATTTAATCTACATAAAATCCTAACATTCTGGAGGTTTAAACTTCTCAAATGGGAACTATTGTCCCAGCAATATACTTGACTTTAATACTGTCTTAATAGTAACGGGTTCCAGTTTGACAAATTAGGATGTCCAGTGTAATCTTTCCTTTTGAACATCTATATCTGTTCAAATATTTTTACCTCTACTTTAAATTTTTTTAAAATACACCCTCTTCTTTCAATTCCCATGAATTATGCATTAATTCAGGGTATGTTGCGATGCACTTGAATTGTTGTGATGCAGCAACTTTGTGTGTATGCATGTATGTGTGTGCATTCAAAGTTGCAGGGTTTCTTTCATTTAAGATCATATTTAAACCCCTGACTTCTATTTTTTTTAGCCTTATGTCCTTTATAGCTTTTTCTGGTATACTCATATTTTCGTCTCTGGCCCAAAGCACTATCCTACAAATCAGTCTGTCTTATCATATTTCCCCAGGCAGAAATATTCTTTCGTAATTCCAAATATAATTTTTAAAAACCATTTGCAGCTAGACAGTGCTTAGCAAAATGCCTAAAATTAAGAACTCAACAACTGTCATATATTATTTTATTTTTAATGAGTGATTATCTGAATGTTGGAAGATTATACCCAAATCATCATTTCTCATTTTCTAATTTTAAAGGCGATTCTGACCTTCCCTTTGGTTGAGAAAAATAGCGAAGCTTTTCCAAATAATGAAATGAAGTGTTTTAAAGCACTGACCATATAGTATTAGAGCACTAAGATAGAAAAATGACATTTTACATAAACAATTTTAAGTCTGTTACTTGCCTTTTCCAAGAGTAAAAATTATAAAATATATCATTTTATATTAACTTATAAAAAAGCTTTCATTGCCAAGTCTTAACCACACAGTAGTTTACTAATTCTTTTTCTTCTTTTTAATTCCATTCTCACAATGTTTATGCAAACAAATAAAATAACACACCTAGTAGAAACAACTTGTGGCTTAAAATCATCAATAATAATATGAATATGAATATGAATATGAATAATAAACTACAATAAAAGAAAGAGCCAAATCTATCATTTTTATGCATGCAATTATTATATATATATGTTCCTCATCTATATAAAGCTGTACAAATGCTCATAAGAAAGACATACAAACACTACTTTTTAAAAAGTCCCCTTAGGAGTTTCAGAATTAAATTACTCAGAGAAGAGTAGCATATTTCTAAATGTTACTAAAATGTATTATACGCATTCTGCTTTCTTCAGGGATTTAATTTTCCAGATGATAGTATATTCAGAAAGCCACCACTCTGTTTAAAAATGTCAGTTCAAGCCCCCCCTCCCCTATAAACTTGGTAGAGTTTGGGACATTTATGAACAGACCTTATTGTTGATTTAGAAGCTAGATTATCTTAGGAGAAAACAAAGCAATTTGAAAATGAAGAGGATTAAGGAATATTACTGTGCTAAGAATAAAATAAATACTACTTGGATAAAGCTTTCTTATACCCATGGGATGTAATTTTGCACTTACAATATGGTCATGAAATTTTAACTTTCATGGTCCACCGATGATGAGTTAGTAGTATTTTTTTTCTGCGAGAGAAATCCCCTTACTATTCCAGAGACTATTTAGAATGGATAGGACAAGTGCAAGCAAATGCTTGATTCTACTTATACAAAATTTATTTAACAGTTTCTATGGAGAGACAAAAAGGTCTAGTGCAGCCACCACAAGAAGAAGAAAAATAAAGACACTGAAGATACAGTGTTCAAGACAATGTGTTACTGGCGATAAAATAGAACAATAGTTCCATGGACAGACTAGAGAGCCAGAAATTGACCTACATCAATATGGTAAACTGATCTTTGTCAAAGAAGCAAAGGCATACCATGGAGAAAAGACCATTGAACAGGTGGGTCTGGAACAACATCCTTTCCAAAAATAAATTCAAAAGGACCGCATGCCTAAATGTAAAATAGAAAACCATAAACATTATAGAAGGTAACACAGGGAAAACTCTAGATGACCTTGGCTACACGTAGCGCATTTTGGATACTATGCCCAGTGTATTATCTGTGAAATAAGTAATTGAAAAGCTGGACTTTATCAAAAGTCAAATCTTCTGTTCTGTGAAAGATACTGTCAAGGAAATAAAAAAAATAAAACAAGACACTGGCTGAGAGAAAATTTTTCAAAAGACAAGCAAACAAACATATTGAACAAAAATGGGCAACAGGTATGAACAGACAGCAGCTTACAGAAGAAGATGGCAAATAAGCATATAAAAAGATGTCCAATATCAAATGTTAAAAAACTGCTAATTAGGACAACAATGAGATGTCACTGACACCTGTTAAAATGGCCAAAATCCCGAACACGGACAGTACTCAATGCTGGTGAGGATGCGGTGCAACTGAGATGCGTTTGTTAAAGGTAGGAAAGCAAATAACTGATTTAAAAGACAATTTGGCAATTTATTACAAAGTAGAAGCTACTCTTTATCTGAAGCTGCAGACATACTCTTTGATATTTACCCAAAGAAGCTGAAAACTTTCATCCCCACAAACATCTGTATGCAGGTTCTATAGAGGTTTTATCCATAATTGCCAAAACTTGTCAACAACCGAGATAGCCTTCAGTAGATGAATAAAGTGTGGTACATCCAGACAATGGGATATTATTCAGCATTAAGATGAAATGAGCTATCCAGCTTTGAAAAGACATGGAGGAATCTTAAATACATATAACTCAGTGAAAGAAGCCAATTTGAAAAGGCCACACACTGTATGATTCCAACTATATCACGTTCTGAAAAATGCAAAACTCTAGAGACACTAAAAACATCCGTGGTTGCCAGGATTTGAAGGATGGAAGGGAAGAAAAAGAGGCACACATGACTTTAGGGCACTGACTCTATTCTGTAGGACACTGTAATGAATACACGCCCACAAAAATTTGTCAAAATCCATAGAATGTACAGAAACAACAGTGAACTCTAATTCAAATATACTGTGGACTTGGGGCCATAATATGTCAATGTAGGTTCATTAATTGTAGAAAATGAACCACTAAAAGCATCAGGGAGTTGACACTGATGGGGGCTGCAGGTGTGTGAGTGCAGGGAACAGTGGGGATCTCTGTATATTCTGCTCACATTTGCTGTGCAGCTAAAATGGCTCAAAAAAAAGTCTATGTTCAAAAAATATTGAATTCCTGCTTTACGGCTAGCATTATTATTGGCCTTGATAGGATGAAGAGGCATACAGAACATGGTGGTAATGACGGTAGGGAATTAAACAAGGAACTTGAATGTAATTGTTTGGGTGATAAGATACTGGTAGGGAGGGCACAGAAAGGGCAGATCACTAAGCAATGACAAAAGTCTGAGAAAACTTCTTGGAAGAGACTTTGCTTTCTGCTTGAGCACAGTCTTAAAATAATTGTATTATATATTCTAATAGTCTAGAATTACTACTAAATATGGAAAAAATAAATTATTTTAGTTTAGAACATCAGCAAAAATATTATTTCAGTGTTGCTAATTTATGTAAGGTGGACTAGAACTGTGAATATTAAAGACAGTTTTTATGATCCAGGCTGTGGTCTGAATGTTTCTGCCCAGTGCCCTACCTCAAATCATTCGGCTGAAATCCTAAACCCCAAGGCAATGATATCAGGAGGTGGGAGCCTTTGGGAGGGATTAGGTCACCAGGGAGGCGCCTTCCTGAATTGCATTAGTGTTCTCATAAAAGAGACCCCAGAGAGTTGCCTTGCCCCTTCTGCTCCGGAGAACACAACCCAAAAGTTCCATCTCTGAACCAGAGGGGAGCTTCACCAGACACTGAAGCTGCTGACGGCTTGGTCTCAGGGTCTAGCCTCCAGAAATGTAAGAAATAAATGTATGTTACTCATAAGCGAGCTAGTTTATGAGATTTTGTTACAGCAGTCCAAATAGATAAGACCACCCATGAATAAGTTCCAAAATTCTGCATATTTGGAATAAGTGATCACTGTGGAAACATTCAGTTTTACTGTGTTATTTTTAGAATAATCATCTAAAAAAATTCTCTTTTCACTAAGGATTTCCTCATAATGCTTTCTATCAGTTAAATCTTAAAGAATATGCCGTGGCTTATATTGCTGCTACGTCCAGTGACAAATATGACGTGAAAACAGGTTGGGTATAGGGCTTCTAGGCAAATAAAACCATGCTGGTCTCCACTGTGATCTGGCTCCAGTCTGTGCTGGCTACGCTCTCAGGCTCCACGTCATGGCTAACGGCTGCTGACAGCTCCAAAACACTTATGCCTCTCGTGTTCACATCCAACGGAAAAGAATAAAGTTCCTATTCACCAAGACTTCTGTATTTTAACATGGTTAAGTTTAACACCCACCCGACAATTAATCACCATGGCCAGTAAAGTAAAATTACTCTGATATTACCTGGGTAAAATGCCCCACTTCTGGAGTCAGGGAATGGAAATCAAATGTTTGTGAGCAAAAGCAGAAGAGACATCATTCCACTAGAAAAACAAATCATGCTGATGAAAAAAGGATTAGTGAATAGAAGAAAAAAAAGCTTCAAAGTTCCATGAAGTACCAACTATAAATTGTGCCTTAGTATTCAGTATCTCTTTTTGGTGATAGAACTCTTTGAATATTAGCCACACAAACAATCTCCTCGGTAGAGACTGTGTCTCCTGGTGACACCTTAAGCTACACGGCCCTATTTATTTAAGTTAGAGTTCAGGGAGAGTGGGCGAAGGTGATGTATATAACTTTTGGATAATCTCCTTAAACATGTTTGCTCTGTACTTGTCCATTACTATTTTATAGGTCAGCCTTTCTCCTAGTCTTCAGGCAACGAAAGCCAGTGATTTATTGAAGCCAGATTTGGGACTGGTTAGTCCTTTGGGGCTATAAGAAAAATCTTTCATATTTTAAAAGAAAAAATTTTGAGAGTGAGTGTGTGTGTGTTTCCAAACAAGCAGGTTAGCCGCACTTTCATGCAATTACTATTATGATTGCTTAGAGTTATGGTGGGATTGGCAATGTGATTTGCCTAGGGCAGGAAAGACATTTCAATTCCTATGTGTAATACTCTGAAACTTCATAATGTTACTAAAAAAAAAAAAATGTTTCTTTAGGTAGGAAAAATCTAATCTTGCAATGAAAAAAAGTGGTTTCAAAAGGGATACTTGCCCAAAGCTAATAACAAATTTTACATTGTTATTAGGACCAGGCATATTTTATTGATGACGTAAATGACATAGGTCAACCTTTCTTTGGCCAAGTGAAATTATCTTTAAACCTGTCCCTGAAGAGGGTTTCACTTGTATTTATCCAGTGCATTATCAAAATTATTATAAATTAAGCAGGTATAATCTCCTACTTTAGGAGGGATTGTTTTAAATACAAAATGTGATTAGTTTTGACATAAGCCGTGTTATGTATGACTCTAATTATGTGTCCTGGTGGGTTAGTCTATGTCGGGAAGATTCCACGACCCTCAATGACAAGTATAAATGAGAAGAGTTAACTCATTCGGGCAGAAGATATGGAGGCTCCGGGGAAGCCCATTTGCTTGTAGAAAACCATAACAGTCAAGGCTGCAAAAATTAAGTAGAGTTGAAAAAATATGATTTTCTTAAGGAGATATGGATTGTCAATAGACTCTATTATTATTGTTTCACTGATGAGTGGTTCAAGCGGCTTGAGGTCCTATGTGATGCTTCTTCCAATACTTGGCCTTTCACACGTTTCTTTCTTTATGTGATGTTGTCCTAGAATAGGATAATAATAAACATTCCATACCTGACAAATTCCATAAGGTCTACTGCCTGAGGACATTCATGAAAATCTCTTCCCTAAAGTGAAGGGAAAAATAGAGATTATGATTATCATTGTTTAGTTGGTAAAAATAATACATACATTTGTATAAGATGCATTTTATCCCATTTCTGAACTTTTGAGTGACAAATATCTGCCTGTGATAAGATTAAGTTCCTAAAGATGATATTCTATCTCAACTCACTGAAAATACTAGTTATAAAGATTCAGTTTCTTGTTGCTTTTGAAGACTCCAGTTCTCAGACCGTAAGTTCAATGTTACCTCTGTCACACTTCTATTCCTTTCGATTTAATGCCTATGATATTATCATTTGAATAAAACTTTGTTTAGATACATTTTGTTGATCATTAAGACAAGTTGCTGGAAAATGTATGAGTTCTAAAGTTTTTTATAAGCATATGTCCCATAAAATAAGCAAACATATCATTTTTGCAAATTTGTGACAGTACAGATAAAATAGTAAAGAAAATAATGTATTGTTTATTATAATCTTTAAAATGGTATTTACAGGTGCATCCCTACAGTTAAGTGACACATGATTATACCCTACTGTCATTCAAAGAGATAAACTGTATTATAGAGAAAATAGACACGTCTGAGAGAAAGGGCATTACTGAACTTATACATATAAGTTCATATACAATAACATATAATATATAGTAATTACTATATATATCTTAGATCTATAGATTCATAGATCCAATAAATATAAGTTTATTTGATCTTTAAGGAGCCCAAATCAAATTATAATTATTTTTTCAGATGACTGCTAGGTCTTAGACTAAGCTTAGACACTTTGAGAGATCACGTTCCAAGTTTTAAGATATTGATGGACTTAGGCAAGGAGAGGTTGAGATAACAAGGGGGTGAAGATGTGAGAAACCTGGTCGATGCTGAGGGTTTGAAAAGGAGGAGTACCAAGCTCTTAGGTGTGATGTGAGAACTGGGTGAATTATAACTGTGAACAATCACAAAGTACCCACATAGAGTAATTGTTCAATAAATGTTACTGCTATGATAACGTAAGCAAAAATGAACTGCTAATAATCATGTCACTTTCTCATCATTCTTAAGAGAAGGGTAACTAAACCAGGTGTGATAATAAAGCATCGGTATCTTCATTCCAATTCATACAGTCTCATAATAACTTCAGACAGAGCAGATGTATAAAATTAGAAACCACAGAGACTCGAATGAGGACCATTTCCTTTGTGCATGCTTAAGTATTTCCTTCATCTGTCCAAAACTGAGGAATGAGTGACAACTTTAGAGATTGGTGGAAAACGAGCAAGAATCAGGCCCGATCACATACTGATCTCAGAGTTCTAGAACCACAGTGTATAAATAGCCTTCTCTTGCTCTGGGGATGGATTAAACGACCCAGTAATTGTGGGGTCCTTTCCTTCTGTAGCTTCTGTGAATACAAATGAAGTGTTCAGGTGAAATTTCCATAATAGGTAACTGTAGCAATCTTATCAGGAACTAAACATTTTTGAGCAGCTACAATCCGCCAATTATACCAATACACAGCATATACGAACTGGTAGATTTGGTAATTTAGATTTGAAACAGCTATTACCTAATTTCATCTAACATCTCCCTAAACCCTAAAAGTGATTTTGTTCCATTTTCCGAGTTTGGTGCTGCAGAATAGGCACATTTTTTAAAAAATGGAGATTGCCTTCTACTGTTAAATTTTGTACATAGTAAAATTAATTTTGTGTCCAAAGGAAACAATACAATGAGGGTAGAGATCAATTAAATATGTTTTAGCAGAGAAGTATGGGAATTGAGTTCAAACTTCTTGCTTGATCTCAACTCTAAATGTATAATGGTGACTAAAATAAAAAGTTCCATGTTAACTTCCTTAATTCCAGAAGAATTTCTAGAGTTAAAGCAACTATTTACACATGTAAGTGTGTCTTCTTTACTTACAGTTGGGACACAATGTTTTATGCTTATCACTGAATTACAATAGGCCCTCTTATTGACATTTGTCAATATTTTGGTTTCCCAACATTTAGCCGCCATCATTTTTTGGGGGAAAGTTCCTCATTGTATAGCTTATTACTGGGACATGGTACTCAGCAGCTTTCTATTGAAATTATAGCAGGGAGACACACACAGTCGGAATTCTCTCACGGCTTTCACAGCCCAGGTCTGAATTCCTGGAGGGGAGTTTGGGTCTGGAGTCACTGATGTGAGTGTGAGGAGTGGCTGGGAGTTCTGTATGGAAGCAGGTGTGGTGGTGGCCTGCCGATGCCAAGTGGGGTACATCAGAGACTGTGGGGTACAGTGGCATTGGGGGTTACAGTGGACCCTTGTCTGTATTGCTTCTGCTGCCTTGCCTCCAAACATAAATTAGAATCAAAGCATAAAGCAAACTCATTATGTAAGAATAAGCACTACAAACAGTATTAATTGCTAAAAAAATAAATAAATAAAAAACCAGTACACATATGATGGGAGTGTGCCTTAAAAAGAATGGTCAAGGTGATGTAAGCCAGGAGAATAACTTGAGGACCAAACAGAAGACACAGTATGTGCAAAAAGTCTACGAAGGAAATGAGGTTGGTGTTGCCTAGTGAAGGGAATAAAAAGGCCACTCCCAGCAAGAGGGACGCAGAGTGGCCTGGGATGAGCTGATCTGTGGCGTGGTAAGAGGGGAACTATTGAATAAATAGCCATCATCAGTAGAATTGATCCTAAAGAAAAGACAAGCCTTTAGTTCTAGCAAAATATCCATCAGGCCTCTTGGAAAGATGAGGTGAGAGCTTGAGCGTATGTTTTGGAGAAAGGCAAAGAAGGAATAGCTGAACATTTCTGCATAAAGAATAGACAGGAATTTGAAAGGAAAAGTGCCAGAGAGCAGAGCAGAGAGGCGGGACTGAGACCCTGGGCCTTTTGGAATGCTGGAGCCCAAGTGGATGGAAATACATCCAGAGTTTTACCCAAAATGGAAGATTTAATGTTTAATTTTCAACTTTCTGTTCTATTGCTGTTGTGTAAGCATTACACCTTAGTCTTCATTAAAATTGTATTCCTTACAGCTGCCTGTGTTGAATGCTATTTTGGTGGGTGTGGGCCTGGCGATAAGGAGACCAGCTGTAGGATATAAAATGGAGATGAAGAATTCCACAGAGACTAGAAAGGGAAGTGAAATCATAGAACATTGGAAATTCACAGGAAACTTAGTTCCAGACATCTTACTTATATATTAAGAAGCAGGGTGAAACTACACCTTCCCACATTCCACCCCATACACACCCCTTTTTGTCCTAGAAAAATTGAGAATTATAATTTGTAAAAACAGAGCATCCCCACCCACCTGTTGATGACGATTGCTACGGGCACAGTGGACATAGGGCAATCTAGAAAGGAAAATGGTCCAAGTCAAATTGAAGATCAGAAAAATGCACTTGAGAAATAATCTTGGAAGATACCAGAACCCTTTGAAATTACAGGAGAGTAAGAATAAGGAAGAACTCACTCTGTTTACATATCTTTGCCTTCCATCGAGTGCTAAAGATAAAATCAACTCTATGGTTACAGAAAATAACACAGCAGCAGAGCCTCCGCTAGGGATAAACAACAAAAATACAGAGTCCAGACTTGACTGGTATTTTTCATGAAAATGAACATATCAGTTCCTCATTTTAAAATCAATTTGCTTGTTCTTAGGTGGTAGGAGCAGATAAAAACAATGCTGTCAACTCCACACTGTTCTGAAGGTGACATCTGCAAGTGCAGGTTTCATCCCCGCATTGTCTGAGCCACTTTCATCATCCAGATTTGCAGCTGTCTGGAAGGACCCTTCATTCACATCCTTTTCCTGGGGTCAGAGAAATGGAACTGGCTATTCATTTAGACCACTTAGAAAAGCCCAAACCATGTATTCTGAGATACTGAGCCTATCTTTTTGGAGTTGCAGCTGGTTTCTAGCACCAATCCTTTTATGCTTTGAAAAAGAAAAAAAGGATGATTATTTATTGCTTAGAAAAATATGTATTTTCTTGAATTTGCTGCCATTCGAATTCTAAAATTAAATGCATTGAACTTGTATCGCTCTAGGATTGAGAGGTAGTGAGGCATGTGCTTGATTACTGGAAAGGCTTGTTCTTATCTGTATCTCATAATTTTTACATTTATTCAAGAGCCATCACCGCTATTTTCATCAAAATCTGTCCCTCTTTGGTATCTCTGGCACTGTAAGGCCAGCACAGGAATTGTGACGAGAATCCCTGCGCCCCCTGAGAGCTAGCTACGTGGCCTGGATTCCTCCCTGTGTACTGTGGAGCAGGTCTCTGATAAATGTAATGATAATTTCAAAATGCACCAAAAAACAAATAGCATATACGTTTATATTATATATTTTAGGCAAATTTTCGACTCAGCAGAGGAAACAGCTACAGAGCTGATTATCAGGTCAGAAGCATTAGATGAACTATTATCATATGCCAGAAACCAGTGACAAAGTGTCTTTCAGACTCAATGTCTTCAAGAACGCTATGTGATGTAGTATTATATTTCATTTTCTTGTGGCCTTAAAATTCTTTAAACAGGCGATTGAGAGTATAGATTGAGATGGTATGAGAGGCTTTTAAACAAATCTCACTGGATGTGAGTAACTTGAGAACATGCTTTAATCGGCTCCCCCCAAAGGGGGACCCACAATTTACTGAACAACCATGTATATTTCACATTATTTCAAATGTAATCTTCCATTTATTTATTTACTTACTTATTTTTAGCTATTTATTCGATCTGATTTTACTACTGGCTGAACACCCAGGGAGCACAGCAGAGAGTACCAAAAACAATTGTGGCAGGGATGAAAACGCCCCCTGCCAGTGGTAATCCTAAACCTGAAATAGAGTAGTATTTTTCAGAAACGGCATTATAGGCATCTTACTCCTACGCAACTGTAAGATTATAAAAATTGGATATTAAAAATGGTTAGTAGTCTCCTTGAGTAATTGCTGAATGCTATTCTAAGCACTTTATTGAACAGTCTGAATTCAATGGGAAGATAAATGTGGACTCATTTTACTTTTATTCTTTTTTTCCTACTACTGCTTTCAGCCATGAGATCTCAGGCAAATCTCACAGTTTTCCAGTCATTTTTGCTCACTCTGGTTGGAAACTTCCAAATTATATTCAAATGGGCGATGACTTCCTCCCATTCTCCAGCCCGGCTCAGGCTTCCGATGGAGGATTTGATGGAGGACGTGAGAGAGCAGGGCCTCTGTGGGGAATATCCGCAGGACTCCTCAGCCCGGGGGAGCTTCAATCGCTGCCCAAAACACTCGAGACTGGGTCCCCTGGGGGCCCCTCAGCTGCAGGGCCACTGATAGGCGCTTCCGCACTTGTCTTCAGTTAAAGCGATGATGGAAAACAGGCTGTCACAGAAACATTTTAGTTATTCTTTATTCTAGCCCTTCTTCTGGATTTCTTTCCTCACTGGTGCTTTGAGATTTATTTAATGTTTTGTCCCCATTTGGCTCTGCTCCTGCCCTAGTGTCGCCCAGCCCTCCAGAGAGCAGACACCCAAACCCTGCAGGGTGACGGCTCAGCCCTTCAGATGGCGTCTCAGGCACCTCTGCACCCTGCAGGGCCCTGTAGAACTCTTGACTCTCCTGAGCCCTGTGACATATCACACCTGGCGGCTCACCTCACATCCTCTTGTGGTGAGGATTCTCTTCTTCACAGGTAAAAAATGAACAAGACAGCTAAAGCCTAACTACTTGGGTCACTATGAAAGTTTTGAGATACACAAAACTCAAGAAGTGTAAAAATCTGCACGGACAAATGAAGCCCTCCCGGCAACATCGACAACCTGAGCAAGTTGAAACTTGCACAAGTGAATCAGAAGGAACACTGTTGACTGTGTTTCACGGAAATGAAATAATGGACCGTAACACAGTCTGTCTCAGAACTTTCATAGTGACCCACGTGCCCACCTTGCCCGGCATCTAATTGCTCATGTGAAACTCGTGTCTCCATTTCACGCCCTGCTGTGGGACTGCAGGCTGATCTGCTGTAGGCTCACTCTACTCCGTGTCTCCTCCAAATCTCCTCCACCAATATTTATATAAGTGGCAAACAGATCAGAGAGGAGGCTGTGTGTTCACACCTCTATCCAGGGAACGGTAAAACCCAGCTTGCCTTCTCGTAGTCAACAAGTCTCTCTAAGAGAATTCTTCCAGAGTTCCCTTGACTAGCTTTGTGCTCCCCATGAGACTACAATGAATCGCTCTGAAACTTCCCTGATTTCCCTGTTCTTCACACACATACTCACAACATAGAGGTTGGTTAGGACCTGGGCTGATGGTTGGGGCAAAACAACTTCACAAGCCTTAGAACATATTTTGCCCTCTAGCTTTGACTTCAAACAGCCATTCTAGAGCAGCAGAAAATTTGGCGTTATCACTTGAATCAGGGTTTAAAAACAATTTAAAAATAGTTAAGGTAATCAGACAAGAACTTGGTTTCACGTAAAGGCAGAGTGCTAATCGTGTGGGTTCTGGGTCTGTAGTTTCTCCTGGAAGGATTTTTTACACCCACCAACCTTTCTTATTAAACTCGTGACTCGGCACACGTCCTCGCTTGTAGGTATTTCCCTAAAGTCCCTTTACTTGGTTTGGGGCTCCCCATGAGACTAAAATGAATTGCCTAAACTCGCCCTGATTTCCCTGTTCTTCACACACTTATACAGGAGGGCAGAGAAAATCGAGATTATGAGGGTTGGAAAGAAGAAAGGATAAGAAGATCAGAAAACTCAGGCACAGCTGCAGAGGTTTCTCTCTGATCGGCACGGAGGTAAACAGGAGCAAATGCCTAGATCCAAAGTGTGGATTAGGGGAATGACTTGAAGATGCTCTGGAGCATACTCGTGCCAGGATCAGCAGGAGGAAGGGGGTACACTCATCTTGCCCACGTGTGTGTGCATGGGGGGAGGGGGGGAGTCAGCATATGCAGTTCCTACAAGTTTAAGGAGTCTGGCTTGGGACCAGGGCCAGAGACGAGGGCCTGTGTTTTGAGTAACCGCTTGGATACCTGTATCAGTCTGGGAATGTCCAAGGCCTCAGTTTGGGTTCAAACCCTGTTGGAAAAAAAATCCACAGCTAGCTGGGTAGGCAGAGCAGGCAGGCACTTCGCTATTTTTGGTTCAGGACAGAGGAAGTGTGTGTTGCAGGGGATCTGGGAGACTCCGCAAAAGCCTTGGGGACCAGGAGTTCTGCTGGTATTTTTCTACCTATTTTCATTCAGTTAGCAGAGAATTTCTTTCTTTTCCCCATCTGCTCTATGACAGAAATAGTGTAAGGTAATATAATA
>NW_003852405.1:31853266-31854107 GCF_000181295.1 Otolemur garnettii
TCTTGGTTTTTCGAAGAACCGTTTCCTATAAGGAAACGACTAAACTACTCAAATACTAAACTAATATAAGGGAACCATTATTTTTAGAGGTCTGCTGGAAGCATGGACCTAGAGCCTGCAGCTTAGACCAAGAGAGCCTTCATCAAACAAAAATTGGATGGAGGATGGAGAGAATGTGTACAATTTTTTTATAAAATGACAAAATGACAGTATCGCTACAGCTTTTTTACTGCTTCCCCATGTTTACCTCAGGGGCCTCTAATCTTTTGGCTTCTCTGGGCCACACATTAAAGACACAAACACTAATGAAAGCTGATGAGAAGAAAAAAAAAGGCCATGCATAATTTTTGTAATATCCCTCACCACAGATGAGCAGAAAACTAATGCATCAGTATCCAGTTGGATGGAAGTAGCTGTAATTCTCAATGAGTTCTCACCAGATCTTTTGGTTCTAATTTTACTTTTAATGTGCTTCATTCCTGAAAATAGCTGCTCACATTGTTGCCCAAAAGCAATGATGTGAATAAGGTATGACGTGAAGCGAGGGGTGTTTGTCTCTGGGAAGACAGGACCTATAAAAGTCCAGGCAACAGACATGTTCAAATTCTTCTTTAATGAACGTCAGACTGCAGCTCTGCACATTCGATTTGGAAATTCGCAGGTGACATATTGATGTTGACTGAAAAAGGAGTGAGAAATGCACAAAAATATTGATTATTTCCTCAGAAATCTTGAAATCTGTTTTTAAATTCTTGCATCAACTTGAAAACAGGCTGCATAATTTTTGCTGTTCACACGACTGTGTTTAGCTAACATGTCACAATGCGTAAAATCATTTGCC
>NW_003852405.1:31854313-31867668 GCF_000181295.1 Otolemur garnettii
TATTTTCATCAAACTGGTTAACATAGCCTTCATGGCATTTTCTTAGTTATTGTGTTAAGACATTTATATTCTACATTTAGTAAGTTTCACATGTACCCTTGTAAGATGCACCATAGGTGTGGTCCCACCAATTATTCTTCCTCAACCTATCCTCCCCTCTTCCCCTCCCCTCCCTTTCCACTTTCCCCATATTCTTTGGCTATAATTGGGTTATAGCTTTCATATGAAATTAGTTTCATAGTAGGACTGAGTACATTTTTCTTCCATTCTTGAGATACTTTGCTAAGAAGCATATGTTCCAGCTCCATCCATGTAAACACGAAAGAGGTAAAATTTCCATCTTTCTTTAAGGCTGCATAATATTCCATGGTATACATATACCACAATTTATTGATCCATTCTTGGCTTGATGGGCACTTCGGCTTCTTCCTTGACTTAGCAATTATGAATTGGGCTGAAATAAACATTCTGGTACTAACATGTTGGAAATCATAAATTATTTTCAATGTCGGGCTTCAAATTAGCCATCTTACTTCTGAAAAATAAATGATGTCACCATAGTCAACATCAATATTTTTAGAAATTTCTGGAATTGGCAATGATTCAGTCAATTCCTTGATCCTTATAAAATTTACAGTCCCAATGACTATTTGCATGACATTATCCATTGTTAAAGCTTTTGCACATAAATCTATTTATTTATTTTTTTATTAAGTCATTTGTACATAGATCATGAATACATTTATGCCATTATAGGATTCAATGTGTTGATTATTTATACAAATGGAGTGCTTACATCCTACTAGTCAACATAGCCTTCACCTCATTTACCCAATTACAATGTTAAGACATTTGTGTTCTACACCTGATAGATCCAACTTGTACTTGCAACATGCTCCATAGGTGTGGCCTCCCTATTAACGCTCCCTCTATTGACCCATCCACCTCCTTCCCCCTCCAATTTCTTCCTTCATCCTACGCCATAGTTGTGATTCATCTTTCATATGAAAGGGTGAGTGATTATAAATTGGTTCACAGTAGTACTGAGTACATTGGATATATTTTTTCCATTCCTAGGATACTTTACTAAGAAGAATATTTTCCAGCTCTATCCATGTAAACATAAAAGAGGTAAAGTCTCCATTTTTTAAAAATGCTTTATAGTGTCCCATGGTGTACATATACCATAATTTATTAATCCATTCATGAGTCTAGGGGCACTTGGGCTTCCTCCAGGACTTGGCAATTATGAATTGAGTTGCAATAAGCAATTCGGTGCAAATATCTTTGTTGCAAAATGATTTTTGGTCTTTTGGATATATACCTAGAAGAGGAATTGCAGGCTCAAACAGCAGGTCTACGCTTAGGTTCCTGAGTGTTCTCCAAACTTCTTTCCAAAAGAGATGTAGTAGCTTGCATTTCCACCAGCAGTGCAGAAGTGTTTCTTTTTCTCCAAATCCATGCCAATATCTGTAGTTTTGGGATTTTGTGATGTGAACTACTCAGAGTGGTTTTGGTTTGCATTTCTCTGATGATTAAAGATGGTGAGCATTTTTTCATGGGTCTGTAGACCATGCGCCTGTCTTCTTCACATAAATTTCTTGATGCCTTATGTAATGACACTTCATCCAATGTGAGTTTGGGGTAGCAATGACATTGTCTTTATTAATTAGTACAAGTCCCTCTCTTTATCATTAGGGCACCATCAGTAACTATACCAGATATGTTGACAGTTGACAAAGACAATTTCATTAACATATTTTTTACTGCTTCATATAAATCTTTTCATTTAGTTGTGTCTTTTAATGGCACTAATGAGGCCATTTCTTCAGTGATATTGCATTCACCATTAATACCTCTAGTGAGAACAGCAAGTTGAACCAGATTTGTTCCATTAGTGCTATTATCCATGGCCAAAGCATAAAATTTTAAATAAGTAGGTTTATTCTCCAAACTTCTTTTGATAGAATTTGCAGTTTCTCCAATTTGCTTGGCTGTAGTCTGGTGAGACAAACTGATTTTAGAAATATTTCCCTTATTTTTCAGGGCAAATTATCTGTCATGTTTTTCATACTTTGCTTAAGAAACTCACCGTCAGTAAAGGGTTTTGATATTTTTGCTATTAAATATGCTACCACACAACTAACTTTTAAAGCAGAATCTGAGTTCTAACTTAAAAAATTATTTTTGTTGCGATGACAGACATTTTCTCAATTCTGCTACTTTTTCTTTATAACACAATCTTTCATAGGCATCAATCTTGGCAGCATGTTTTGCATATAATGCCTTTTCAAATTACAGTCCTTGAAATCTTGCAAAAATTCCCTACAAATTAAGTAGAGTTCCTCATTAATTGCTTCAGCATAAAAGTAGTAATCTGTCCACTTCTCATTTAACAATCTTTCTTCATCATTATTTTTTCTTTCGGGGGGGTTCTACTTTCTTTTGAGACATTGTCCAAGCCATGCTGAAATTAAAAAATAATGTTAGAATAAATAATAATATTAGATAAGGGACTATATTTACTCTTATTGTGAAAATTAATTGACACAAATGTACAAAGCCAAATTTGGGCCCTTCCACATCTTGGCTACCGATGCAGGGTAAGGCTGAGGTCAATGGTAAAGTGATGAGTGAGGTGCACCGAGGTGTGGAAGTATCCTTGATAATCAAATAAGAATGCATACCTGACTTCTAAATAGTATTAAACATCTAACATGGCAATGGTAGGTTGAAATATTATTGATAATTGCTGCCTTGCTGGGTCACCACGAGCACATGTAATGTCTGATGGGGTCCACTTGGCTGTCTGCCTTAGGAAGATGACACATTGGACATCTCCACCATAAAACTGAAGCCATGAATGTGTGCAAATAGCAGGAGCATACATAGTTTTATTTTACATGACATTGTAACGTGGTATTGTTGTCACAAATTTCATGCTCAAGAACTGTACAATTGAGTTCCACCAAATAAATCACAAATAAACTTAAAATGTTTTAAGCAAATTTATGATTTGGTGTTGGACCAAATTTACAGCTATCCTGGGCCATATGCAGCCTGCAGACTACAGCTTGGACACCTTTGCTTTATTGCTAGATGGGGATTATTATTATTGTTGTTATTTGAGACTGAGTCTTACTCTGTAGCCCTGGGTAGAATGCTATGACATTATAGCTCACAGCAACCACAAGTGATCCTCTTGCCTCAGGCTCCTGAGTAGCTAGAACTACAGGTGCCCACCACAACACCTGGCTAATTTTTCTTTTTAATAGAGTTGGGGTCTCATTCTTGCTTAGAATGCTCTTGAAATCCTGAGCTCAAGTAATCCACCCAACTTGGCCTTTCAGGGTGCTGGGATTATAGGTGTGAACCACCAAGTCCAGCCTATGTGGATTCCAGCCTAGGGGATTATCTAATTTCATTCTAACAACCATCCTGTGAGATAAGTGCTCTATCTGTCCCTGGTGGTATTTGGGATGTGGAGGCTCAAAAATGTTAAGTTAATTTGACCCCAAATTCATAGCTATTGGTCAATAGAGACGTGATTTTCCAGTCTAAAGTCTCTGTTGTTAACTTCTGAGATTTGTTACCTCCAGAAAATTAACATGGGAACTTAAAGAACCTCTGTTCTTGGTCACATTTCCCAAGCTCTCTGACAGGAATCCTGAGGGTCCCCTTCATGCCCACATTTACTAGTCAAGCCTGCATCGACTAACGCTGTCCCTTCCATCTTCAAACATGAGCCACTTTTCTGTCCTTTAATTAACATACATGGGTATGTTATAGAGACTCAGGTGCACCAGTGACGTTGGGACTGACCCAGGTGTTAGGATCAGAGAAGAGAGACTACACTTAACTGTACTATACAACGGGACTTTTAATGTTTCTGTGCCATCTCCTGCCCTATGCCACCATGCTCTATCATGGGTCAGTGTGCAGATTTAAGAAATTTTTGCTAACTCTAATGTCCTTTCAATATCTATCCTTCCAATTCCTTTAAGTCGATATTCTGAGTATCTGATGGTCCTACATTTACTGCTTACCACTTCTACAGAATCCAAATGTTTCTAATTTTCCATCCCTATTGTTTGTGTTATATTACAAATAGTCAGAAATATTCCCAGACCTGAACAAAATCTGTCTAGGAAACTTGGCTTGACTTCACATCTGCTTCCCTGGAAAAGTCACTTTCTTTATTTCATCTAAGAACTTCAGGTCTCTGTCATAAAATTTTCCCAAAGTGCTTATTATAAAAAGGCCCACGAATTCTTACTAATTCCTGTTTATGTGATTCTGGCAACTCTGCTTGGTGAAACTAACTTGTTAGTAACAGAGTAATTTCAAGGCTATAGTTGGGATTTTCAAGAAAGTATTTAAGACACCTCTTTCTGGGTTCATGAAATTGTCACGTAGCCATGGCCACTGTAGAAACAAAGAGAACATATCTTAAATATGTATAGCAGAAAATTTTTGTCAAGTTAAAGATTGGGATGATTATTAGAAATATGCAGAGAGTGTTTATGTAACACCTATTTAAACTAGATAACAACTACTCTTTTCTAATTTTAAAATTCAGGAGTCAATGCTTATCTATGATTATTGGAATTTAAGACCATACAAATTCCCAGATTACTTAATGGTATAAGATTATTGTGCCACCTCTCATACCACGCTCTAGCTACTGTGAAACATTGTTCATTCCTCATTTGTAGTCAAATGATATACAAGGCTGGTGCTGGTCCTTTCTCTGCCATTAACTTAGGTACAGTCTGAAATGTTTAGACAACAGTTTCTACATCCATATGTATGAGAGGTAGAAAACCATATAAATTAATCTTTGGCAGGATTTGATATGGGAACTTTGGAGGTGAAGGGGTTAGTAAACTTTTAATTATTTCATGCACAAAGCATCGTGGATCTGGAAAGAGAATGGAAGATGTAGAACAGAGGAAGGACACTCCTTTCATCCACATAGTCCCTAGGTCCCTGAGAAGACCTGGTGAGCTCCTCTGATCAAGAGCGTTCTCAGATTTTACAGTTGAATCCACCAGTGATTGAAGAGTTTAACACAGTTGCTGAGTCTTAGTTGTGATAGTAATGGATTACGACAAGAACCAATGTCACTTCCATCATAATCTCATATTCCTTTTTCTATCTGCCTTTGTTCTTTTTTAAGGCCACCACCCTCTTCATAAAACAGCCCATATGATTTACACCCTGATTCGACACATCATATAATGGAATGTTAACACTGGAAGAGAATCTGAGGCTCCTTTCACTTTACAGACGGGTAAGGCGAAGGTGGGATTTGCACAGAGATACAAAGTTCTTTTCAAGAAACACCCAATTTTTGAGTCCTGACTCTCAGAATCTGAGTCCTGCGATCTTTCCCCACACTGCTAATGTAGCATTCTGAGAAATAAAACACAATGTATTGATAAAATCTGATTTTGAAAAGAGCATGCTATTTATGAACTGTTGGTGATCACACTGTCTCACTGGGCAATGTGATAATAAAACAGACAGTTATAAAATAAGCAGCCAGAAGGCATCTCTGCACAGAAAAGTCACACCTTTAAGTCACACCTTAAAGTCTACATTAGGAAACCCAACTGGTAAACTCATATGAAACGAACATAGGCCTGAAGACCCCAAGCTAAAAGCCACCTTGCTTTAGTTTTACTGCTATTTCTGGTGACATAGAGTACATGCTCATCTTTGAATTACTTGTCTCCCAAAGACAATAAATATACATTTCGGAGGAAAAATGAATAATCTTTTTTGCTCACTTTCACAGGTATGAAGTGGTTAAATACTCCAGCGTCCTACTTGATGACTGATGTTGCAGTTTCTTGATTTTGCAATGCACTTGGTAACTCGGTAATGAATCTTTGTGTGTTCTGCGTGTAACCTCTTTTCAGTGCCGTATAAATGACTCCTTTCTAGTGCTATCATTACAGGGGGATTTGTCTTCTAGGCTGTTCCCTGTGTCTGTTTTAATGAAGGTCTGTCAATGAACTGGGAATCAAGTGTTTTGCCCATCAACTCACTGTCAAGGAGGAAATGCGGGCGGAAACACCAGCACACTGGCAGCTGGATTCTGGCTCGGGTCACTTAGACTCCTTGGTTACAAGCAGCTTATGGCAAACCCTGTAATTTCCTTTGTGCGTGCGCTTGCCTCCTGAGTCTCACTTCGCATTTGCTCCGACTCTCTGACGGTCACATTCAGGCACCTTGCCTTCTTCCTTTGATCTGTCTGAAGCCCTGTGTGAATTATGGAATGACTGAGAAGGCCTCCATCGCTGGCCCTCTCAGTCCTGCTGTGAACATTTCCTTATTATTCTTTTTTGTAATCCTGTTCTATTCCTTTTAGTAAAAGTAGTTGCCATTTCTAATCATCTAATTGTGTCCAGGGTAGGAGTACGTGAAAGTTACATGGGTAGAAATTATGAGACTCTAGGTGGGCTTTCGGATTGGGAGGGAGGATTATCAGAATGGTGGCTTTATTTACACATTATGTTATCATCATGATTTATTGATTGCTAAGAAAAAAATTAAAAACACATACATACATGGGAAAGTTGACACATGAGTTTCCCAGGAGATATACAATTTAAATCCAGCAGGAGGATAAGATGTTTACTACTTGATATCTGTATTTCTATTTTTCCTGGCTTCTATTGGCTGCCATCCCACAACCCCAAGATGATTCCTTTGCATTTTTTGTTGTTGTTGTTTTGCTTTGTTTGGTTTTCTGAGTCTCGCTCTGTTGCAAGGACTAGAGTGCGTTGGTGTCACCACAGCTCACTGTGAGCTCAAACTTCTGGGCTCCAGCAATTCTCCTGCCTCTGTTGCCTGATTAGCTGGAACTACAGGCACACATCACCACAGCCTGCTAATTCTTCTTTTTTTTTTTTTCTTGTAGAGACAAGATCTCTTTCATGCTTACGTTGATCTTGAACTCCTTACCTCCATCAATCCTCCTGCCTTAGCCTCCCAAAGTGCTGGGGTTATAGGCATGAAGGTGTGAGCCACCATCACCAGCCAGATAATTTCTTGTAATGGTTGCCATTAGGGGTTTGAAAAAGAAAGGAAAACACTACATCTTCTATTTCTAATTCTATTTGAATATCAAGAATCAGAAAACAGAAAGTTTAAATAAATTACATGAATATTCAACAGCCAGTGAATATTTTCAGTGGCCACACTTGCCCAGGTAATGTATAAAGAAGAAACATTCCAGATACAAGATAGGAGGAAAGGCACAGTTATGTCAAGACAGGTGTAGTATGTCATTTCTTTGATCTGTTGGAAGATTGAGCCAAAACACATCCAAAATGGAAACAATTTCAAATAAAAAAGCCTTTCCTCATTAGTCAAATCAGACATCTAAAGTGGGAAAAGATAAAACCTGCCGCATTTTGGATTTGTTAGATGTCTGGAAATATTTTCAAATGAAAGTTTCTAAAATTCAACAAAATGTCACTCACTCTTAACCTTAATTTAACAATATCTGAGCAACAGAGATATGAAACTTATTGCCATACTTTCAGATTATTTTAGAATCATCTGAAATCTTTCCATTTTGGGACATTTTCAAGGAGGCAACTCTAAAAGGTGTCAGATTCAATTAAAGAAACTCAGTGAATTTAGCCGTTCTATTTTCCAAAATTCCTACCCATGGCTACATTGCCCATTGTGTGTCCAACTCTCTCTCCCCCTTTTTCACATGAATTTTTACCTGAAATGACCAATGACATGATGCAAATGTTCAATCCATTCTGCAAAGCCAAATAAAGGGCGTTACAGGACATACTCTTCCCACAATTCCTATTTGTAGAAATTAAACAACTAAAAATGCTATTAATCTTGATAAAATACAAAATAACACTTTTAATAATACCCCTTGATGAAGGAAATCTGATGGGGAGGCACTTAAGATTTCATTCCTAGGAATACGTAATAAAGGAGATCCATTTTCACATTGCAAGAAAACTGAGGGCCTTCCGTACGCCTGCAGCGTTACTGATTTCTTCAAACCCGTCATTTATTGAATAAGGCTGTATAATCCCTCTTTGTTCTTTAGCATTACTATGCTATACTTTTTTTAGTGCTCCAAATATCTCATAATGCTTCTATGCAGACTTTCTTGGGATCAGAAATTAAAGTCTGAGTATCCTTTTGAGACTTTCTTGGACACGTCTGAAAAAGCACGAAGAGCTGAGAGCCTATGCTGGGAAACAGGTCATGATTGGGTCGGATTCGGACATGCTTCTAAGTCAAGTATCGCGAGAACGGAGAAACGAACACCACGCGTACTCCAGACTGAATTGGAACTAGTCGTGTGCACGTATGGAAATCAGGTAGGTGGGAGTGGGGACGAGGGGACGGGTCAATCCTCGCCTACAGAGCACAGTGCGGGCTTCTGGGTGAAGCCAGACGTAATTTAGAGTTAAAGTGTACACAAGAAAATTGTATAACCCAAATATGTGTTCCTCCACAATACTCTGAAATTTAAGAAAAGTAAAGATAAAAAAAATTAAAAAATAACTGGTCTGTACTCTGTAGAATGCTTCTTTTAATTTTTAATATTAATTTATGTTTTTAAGTAAAAATTCTTACCGTTGAATAGTTAAGATTTAAATTGAGTTGCATAGTTAAATATCTTCCCTCCATCCTTGCCCGGTCAACCAATTTCATCACCTTACCTCTTAATACAAGTGGCTCTTGTTTTTGAAATCTAAATAGTTTTCCAAAGTTAAATATATATATATGTTAAATATATATAAATGTGTATATATACACACACACATATATATGTTAACTATATATAGGTATACACACACATATATACATATGTTTTTACACATGTTTATATCCATATTTCAAAGTTAAATATGTATATGTGTATATACACACACATAAATATATAGGTACATTTTCCACTCTGCTTTCTTAAAACAAGTAATTGCATGTTATAATCTTTATTTTGCAAAGGCTTTTCTACTTGATAAAGTATCTTGGAAATTATTACATATTACATATAAAGACCTTTCTCATTCTTCTCTTACTTTAATAAACTTATATAATCCAACTGTCTGTTAATGCCTATCTTAAAAGTTGTCAATACTTTAATATTGCAGATAAGACTTCAATGAATTCACTTTACACTGAATATTCACAATTTTGTGTAGCTACAATTGTGTCCGAAGTCTGTATTCTCAAATGGAATTACTAAAGCAAGGGACATATGGATTTGTAATTTTCATACATCTAGCTGAACTTACCCCAGAGGTCTTATATTAATATACATTCTTACCAGTGTTTTATGAGGCTGCCTGCTTCCCACACACACCCTTGCCAACAGGCCAACAGAGTTGTTATCAGATGGTCAGGTCTTCACTGATCTCTATGTATTTGGACTTAGAAATTCACTTGTTAAGCTTTTTTTTCACATTTAAAAGCCTTTTGTGAATTCTTTATAATAATTACTTTGCCTATAATATCTATTGCCTTGATCATTTTTATATTCACTTATATAGACTGACATATTGGGAAGGTTAACCATTTTTTTCTAATATTTTAATTTCAAATATTTGTCCTCATTGTCACTTACCTTTTGAGTATCTTTAGCAATTTTCTCTAGGACTGTAGTTTAGATCTTGTGATCTAGTTTATCAATATTTTCTTTTATGGCTCTTGGCTTTTGCCTCATAGTTTAAAAAGCTTTTCCACTCTGTGGTTGTAAGATCATCCTTCTAATTTTTTTTTTTTTTTTTTTTACTATTTTACCGTTTTGTTCTGCTTCATACTTTTACTTCCTTTGCAAATTATCATGTTAGATAGTGCAAAGTAAGAATTCATTTTTTTCCTGATATGACTATGGTCTGTACTAACACTATTTATGCTACATTTAGTTTATTAATTCAGTCCATTCAAGGAATGGTTATCGTGTTCTGACATGTGTCAGGCCTTACTCCGAGCCCTGGAATGCAGCAGGATGGAAGGTTCACTGCAGCCTCTGACTAGGAGAGTTCACATTCCAAGGAAGGAGACTGAGAAGGTCTCCAGGGGGAACAACTGCACATGATACGGGTGCTGACAAGTGCCAAAGAGAAAATAAGGCCCAGGAGGGCAATTTCTTTTCTAGGATTTCTGAAAAACAAGTAATGTTATTTTAAAAAGCATGAGACTCTTCATGGAAAAAAGTGAACTTTGCGTAAAAGACTTGAAGGAGTGAGAAAGTGAGGCCCTGGGGAGGGAGAAGTAGAGCATTCCTGGAGGGGAAACCACAGCTCTGAACCTGGAGCTAACCTGGCACATTGTCTTTAAACTGAGGATTCCTGAAGGCCCAAAGCAGGAGGAGCCTGAGGAATCGAGTGGGAAATAAAGTCAGACCCGTGATGAGGTTCCCAGATGGGACAGTGCTGGGCAGGAACTCGCGCTGTGCTCGGAGTGAGACGAGAAGTCACATTTTATCAGAAAAGTGAGATAATCTGACTTCATTTTAAGAAGATCACACTGTTGCTGAATGCAGACTAGGTTCTCAGAGAGCGCGAGCAAAGCAAGGAGACAGTTTAGGAAGCTATTGCTGTCGTCCGGGTGAGAACTGACTTGGAACGGAGCTGTCGTTAGCTCTGCATGTCGTTACGGTAGGAAGTCGTATATGTGAAATGTCCTGATGAAAACCTGAGTTACAATAAAAAGAAAGCACCGGAAGAATTGAGTTACTCTGTTGAGGTGGAGAGGACAGCCCCAGGAGGCTTTGGAGATGGTTTGACATCCGGAGCAGTTTCAGACATGCCACAGTGGGGCAGTTTCTCCACATCTGGGTGGAGATGTTGAATAGCCACTCTGGACGAGAGTAATCAGGTCAGCGCTGGGGATTGCATGGCGTGGAGATGCCACTCAGAGCACAAGACAGGCCCATGAGCAAGGCCTTGAGTGCGGCGATCATAGGGTGATGCCTGTGAGTCAAACCCTGACCCAAACCAACACAGAGAACGCTGAGAGGTGAAGAGGGACCGTGGGCGACACCGAGGAGCAAACTTCAGAGATGGAAGCAGGAAGTGAGGCAATTGCAGAGTTTTGAAAGCCAAGCAAAGAAAACCTTTCAGAGGGGAGAGAAATCGGTTGTATCAAAATTTGCTGAAATATTAAGAAATATAGGAACCAAAAACTATTAGCTTCCGTGCTGTGAAGTTGCTGGCAGCATTTATGAGAGAGATTTCAGAGAAGCGGTAATGGTCGATACCTGACCGAAATGGAACCCAGAGCGAATGATTATTAATGTGTTAAACCGTAGCGATAGTTTCCTTACATTTAATCACTCTTCATAATTGTAACAAAAGATAGTATAGAATGATAAAAAGCAGTGTATTATTTTTTCAATATTCTGCTGGATTTTGTGTCCTAAACATTTTCACTAGGGAATTTGTTTGATATTCAGAAGTAAACTTAGCTCGTAGTATGTTGACAGAGCATATTTGTCAAATTTTTCCATGTTATACTGATTTCATAATATGAATTTGGACACTTATTCATATTATATACCTGGAAAGAATTTAAATAGCATTGAAATTACTTCTTTTTAGAAACGGTTTGGTAAATGTGTACTCTGCAGCCATCCCGGCATAAAGTTCTTTTTTTTGTTTTTTTGGCCAGGGCTGGGTTTGAACCCACCACCTCTGGCATATGGGACCAGCACCCTCCTCCTTGAGCCACAGGCACTGCCCCATAATGTTCTTTTTTCACTTTCTCCATTTTGGCCATGGAAGTCAGCCTGCACAGATACTTATGTGCTCTGGATTTAACTTTGCTAAATTATGTTTCAGCCATTAAAGGTAAATTAAAAGTAACCTGAGCATGTTTTTTTGTTTGTTTGTTTGTTTGGTTTTTAAGACTTTTGAAAACATTACCTCTCTTTTGGTTGGTATTTCGTCATGTAATTTATTATATTGTTTACTTGTGCTCCCTTTATCTTAATTAGGTTTTCAGTAGTTTATGGTGCTGTTTTGGTTTTGTTCTAAATTATCAATTTAATTTTATTTTTTAGTTTTCTGTTTTCAATTTGTTAATAAGTTCAACTTCATTAATTCCTTCATATGATGCTTTCTACTTTTTATTAATTTTTCTCAGTTATTGAATGAGACACGTATTTCTATTTTTTTCTTCTCGCCTGTTTATAAGGGCGTTTAAGGCTGTGTTCTTTTCTTCGTCATGGCTTTAGTTGTGTTTTCTGGTGCACTGCTCGAAGGTCATGGACACAGGCCACTAACGTCACAAAGGGGAGGAATAACATTGGGTTTATTAAGGGCAGTGTCAAGCAGAGAAGCAACACAGCACCTAGACTCACAGCTGCCTTCAATCCAGAGTAGGTCCAACAGGGATGCTTCCATCATCATGAACCAGGGTACAGCCAAGAGAGGTGGACGTGCCAGCTAGAGTCCTACAGGAGTGAGAAGGAGCCCTGTTCCTGACCTGCCAATCATACTCACCGGCCAGCCTCAGAAAGGCTAGGTACACCTTATTCTCCTAAGTAAAATGAGTCAAAGTCCACATACAACAAGACTTGGGGACAGCCCTCCAGGAATGTGGCCATTAGACAGCTTTGCTGTGTCTCTGTAACTGGGATTGGTGTAGCTGAGCCAGCTCTCAGTTAAACTAGCAAAGGAGAAAAAGACCAAGAACTTCCAGGTTCATCCAGACTGGTCTCTGAACAGTTCACTCCCCAGATCTTGGGGCTCATTACCTATGAACATCACACCCCTTCTGACTGGGTATCTCAGCACTGTAGGGCACTGTCGGAGAATGGGAGTTTTCTTAGTGTTCTCTGGGAGTGAGCCCTTAATGACATTCCGTGCGTCTGTAACAAGTAGAAAGTGACATATTCAACCCCAAAAGGAAATTTATTTATAAGTTGTTGTCCAAAATAGTTGGAGTATAATTGTTCACTACATGTGTAAGAAAGAGAGAGAGAATGAATTATTCCCCTTCATTCCATCAGGAGTGATAAGTCCCAGAGACTCAGGGGTCTCAGCAGAGCAGAAAAGGTGGTGATAAGTGATGCAATTCCCGTGGCTAGGTTTATGTCTGTCTTGGTATCTTTGATCTCAAAAGTATGACCCATCCATTCACTTTCAGAGACCAAAGCAGACACAAAGAGAATGCAGAGTAGTTCTAAAAAGGATGCAAGTATTAGGTTCAATCTTAAATTTTCCTTGTTTAATACTCCCTGACATCTGGGTGCCAAGGAGATCACCACCACCACTCAAGCTTGACCACTGGAAACTTTTAAGTAATTAAAAAAGGTGGACCCTTGGCTCGGGGCCTATAGCTCAACCGGCTAAGGC